>NC_138382.1:71566939-71592210 GCF_054177405.1 Leptonychotes weddellii | reverse complement strand
TGTAACTTCTGGACAGAATCAAACTTCACATTAGACACTTTCTTTCTGGGTAACACAGAGCTTGAGACTGGGAAGAGCTGAGGTCTCTGGAGCATGGGAAGACCTGCACCACCCTGCTTAGAAATGCCAAATAAACTCTCTTCATTAATAATAGTGAGGGGCCCACCTTTATCAACACAAATACCAAAACAGGGACAAAGTCATCTGCTCCGGGGACGGAGTCCTCATTGGCCAGGCTCAGGAGGTTCATGATGGTGGAGCACATTCGCAAAATGCACTGCACTTTGTCCCGAGGGGTCTTGTAAGCACTTATTGTCCTGATTTCCGACTGTGCAGATGGCCATGGGGCCTCCCGAAGATAAACCTAAGTGAGACCAGAGACAGACAGACAGATCTTGAATCTAACCACAGCAACCACAGCAACCTCCGTGTCAGGAAGCAGAAGGGCAAGCTTGGTGCCTTTTCCTTTCTTCAGTAAAGCCAGGTTGCTGTTCCTTCCCCTCCCACTAAGACCGAAGCTTAATTTTTAAACTTTTAAATAATTTGCTTTACATTTTCGAATAAAGCAACCCAGATATCCATTAATGGAGAAAAGGGCATACGATAACACCCAACCTAGAATTCAAAAAGTTTCAAATACTTCTCTTTCTTAAGTAGCTAGAATGGAACTTCTCTACATGTAGTAGCTGATTCTAAAAACACAAACAAGCTACTTCTGGAAGAAAAAAATTTAAAAATACGTACATTTGTTGCAGTAGCTCTAGAAAGAACAGATTCAAAAAGGCAAAAGATAATTTAAAAACTCATGCTAATCATAATATTTCATTAGTGGGGACTTTAATAAAACAACCAGAAAGCTCAAATACCTGAAATTTTCCTATCATTTTGTAAAACTGTATGACACTAAAAGGTAATTTTGACATCACATTCGGATTTAATTTCCTCCCCTGGAATAATAGTAGTCACACTCTGTGGAGTGTCACCAGATTCCTTATTCAAATGGGACTTTTCTGCAGAAACAGGACAATAAAAACATCTATGGAGGGGGCGCCTGGGTGGCTCAGTTGGTTAAGTGACCGACTCTTGATTTCGGCTCAGGTCATGATCTCAGGGTTGTGAGACAGAGCCCTGCGTCCGAAGCTTGCTTAAGATTCTCTCTCTCCCTCGGATCCCCTTCATCACAATCTCTCTCTAAAACAAACAAACAAACCACCTCCATGGGGAGCACGGCGGCGGGAGGCGGGGTGGCTTCAGGGCCCTCAGTGCAGCCTCCTCCTCCTCATCTCCCCACTGAGGTGCTGTTCCATGCCAGGCACTTTTAATCCCAGGGCCTTTGAGGACTTTACAGTTGGAATTACAGCTAATGCGAGTCGTGCTTTATAATTCATTACGTTCTGTCTCCATGCACATGGAACACGGAGCAACTATGGGTACCGCCCATGCCATATACACTTGCATTACCTCCGGTATCTGAAGAGCTCTGTGATTTGCAGTCACTACTTTAGACAATCTCTGAATATGTTCATGAAGAACCCTGCAAACCCCCCAAAACACATATGTAAATACATATTTCAGATAAGGTACACAAAGAGTCATAATTGATTTTTTCAAAACATTTAAACTTAATTTGAGATACAGATTACAATTACAGTTGAGAGTATCTCTTAGCTATAGGTATTCTGTCTTGTCAAAAAAAGTCTCACACTTAGGATCTGCTTAGAAATGCTAAGTGAGCTGAGGGGAGACAAGGAGAGTAGGGAAGTCCTTCCTTCCTAGCCGAGGACAGCACATTCCAAGGGACAAAGGAGAGGAGCCCTAGCCCAGAAGCCACCTGGACACACTAATTAGTACAAAGCACAGAGGAAGTATAGGGATCAAAAGCCAGAAACCAAAGATCACAGAAGTTTAGATAGAGAAGGGCTCTTGAGAACACTCAAACTCTCTCATTTCATAGATGAAAATAATCAGGCTTAAAAAGGTGAAGGATTTGCCTAAGGTCACACAGGGATTAGTAGCAAGGGCTACACCCAGCTTTCTTGGTTTCTACTGTTCTTTCCAGAACACCATGTTAACTGTCCACTCTATAACACCTGCAGAAATGCCATGGAGGAGTGGGTAGGAATAATCTGCTTCAAAGCTACTCTTTGAGGTAAATAGTTTGAATGTCCCTAACTCCTTATCCCATTCTGGAAGCCAAAAACTGGTCTCTGGAGAGAAAAGAGGTCCCATTTGGCAAATTAAGTACAGAAGCCTGGGTAGATCTCTGAGAGTTTTATGAACCAGTGGGAGAGGCAGGCTGGAACAATCCTAACCCATTCACTGAACATACACGCAAGATCTTGGCATTTCCATGAAAGAATCCTTCTATAAACCACTCATGAGTCACCCCGAGATCCTATCACATGGACCCCTTGACAGCCACTGGCACAGGAAGCCAGTGTTACTGCTGGGGACACGGAAGCCACCTCAGCATGCTCGGGGCAGAAACAGGGTTGGAAAGCAGTGCTCAATAAAATGCAAAAAAGGAAACATGAAAACATGAAATCATCCCTATTCTCATTACTCAAAATATAACCCCTGTTACCACTCCAGGTATTTTTTTTTTCAGGATTCATTTTTTTTTAGGATTATTTTTTAAAATCAGCTTTATTGAGACATAACTCATACACCATACATTTCCAGATATTTTTTGATACCCAAACGTAGAGCTTTTCATTCCTACTAAACAGATAATGAGCATATGGAAGTCAAGCACTGTGCTTGATGCTGGGGGAGAGTGGTGAATAAAAAGCATGATGTTCCTGCTCTCGTGGGGCCGATGACCCAGTGGAGGAGAGCGGCGCTCACCAGACGACCACACACAGCAGTGATCACGAAGGGGGTGATTCTGCCCCCTGAGGGGCATTTGGCAGTGCCCGGAGACATTCCGGTTCTCACAGCAGGGGGCACTACTGGCAGCTAGAGTGTACAGACCAGGGATGCCACTAAACATCCCACAAGGCACACAGCAGCCTCCCACACCAAAAAACTATCGGGCCCAAAATGTCAGTAGCACCAGGCGGAGGAATGTCAAAGCACAAGGAGGGCAAGTGCTAACAAAAGGTACACAGGCCCAGGAGAGCCCTGCCAGGGACAGGACCCAGCCGGAAAGGTCAGGGAGGCAGTGCTGCAGTCAAGATCTGAAGGAAGAGAAAGGAGGGGAGAACAGCTGGTTCAGAAGAGCAGCGGTGCCCTCCAAAAAGGCCACAGCAACTGAGACACCCTCCGGCCTCATTCCCATTGCCCTGAAAACAGACAGTTATCCTTCTTTCTGATCTTGGAATCAGACGGGTAAAAAACAGTAACACGCACTGCCTTCACCATCACCTACTAAGTCTCAGCACAGCTGGTGTGAAACAAGGGACTGGCTGATGGACCCCTACGTGGTCAACCCGGGCGCAGTAAACATGGGAGTGCTCACTGGTCACGAAGTATGTCCCCATCCTGGTTAGGGTAGAAAGCAAGCTTGAAAATCCGATTCATCACACTCCGTTCGATGGCCAGCTGAGCGTCCTGAAGCTGCTCTTCACTCGCATTCTGCCATATGACATCCTGGGCCATCGCACCATAAAGGAACTGCAGAAAATCTTCTACCTGAGCAGTTTTATCATCAGCTGCTGTGAGTTGCTGAAAGTCTCCAATGCAAAATAATAATTTTTTAAATACACTATCTGAATAATTTTAAAAAGGAAATTATAGAAATCATTTTAATAACTAGCTATGCAGATATTATGCACTTAAAGCCAAAAGTATCTGGGTATGGTTTATTTTAGGAGAGTATGTGGCCAAATCATTAAAATCAGGAGAAAGGTAAGAAATATGCAAAAGTTTAAGAGCAAGGGGTTTGTTATAAAAATGACATACTTTGACTAATGTACTGAATCACTATACTGTACACCTAAAACTAATACGACACTGTACATCAATTGTAATGGAATTTTAAAAATAAATATTAAAAAATAAAAATTAAAAAAATTTTAATGATATGCTTTATTTTTAAGTATGAGAAGAACTTTGTGAACCCAAAACTTTAACCAATTTTCCCAATTTTGTATAAACTACAGATATTCGATCCATGATAAAAATGAAATTTACTGGTTCGACATCAAGGTTTAATGATTAAGAATCCATAAAACACCTACTCTTAGACATGCAACTACTCACACCAGCGGTACAAAAATTTCTGAATCTCCCCACTAACACATGGCTGAAGAGATGCTTAATCTAAAGGTCTTTAGTTACCGTGAATGAATTCCCTGATCTTCTTTTCTTTGCTCTCAAGCAGCAACCTCACACAGACAGTGGTGAAGTATCGATTGGCCACCTCTTTGTCCCGCAACACCCTCTGCAGTAGCCTCTCCAGGTGGGCCTGCGTGGTCTGCAGCCCTTGCCGACAGCGAGTGAGATAAGCAATATAGGGCGCCCTTTTCCTAAAAGGAAACAGACTTTGCAGGACATCATATACACACAGTGCACACTTTCTTGGAGACGAAGAGTCCTAATTTTTCTTTTAAAAAAATATGACCTTTGGTTTTATGAATTAACCATGTCAGGCCGCAGACAACTGTCTTGAGGACTAATCATGCTGCCAGCTCGTGCTGGTGAAGAATAACACCTACTGGGCTGACCACTTAGCTACCTAACTCACTACATGTTACTAAGTCCCTAGGCATCCTTGATCTATTTTGTATTGGCCCATGGTCTCCATGCTGTAAGACCTCACACCTCACAGGAAACTGATTGCTACAGAAGACTAAAACAACAAAATACAGGTTAATATACCACTAGATCATTAAACATATCAGCGATTATCTGCTTATAGTCTAATTGTAACAATCCTTAGAGCGCCCATCCCCTAAGCCTGGGGGCCTGGTCATCTCCCAAGACTCTCCCTGACGCTCTTCTCCTGAACTGTTAGCAAAGGGCGGCAGCAGACAGAGGGCAGCAATTTTTAGGCCTACGCCTGCTTCCCTGTTGCAGGGAAGTCGTTTTTCTGGTCACCCCCAAGAAAAGGAGTAGGATATCCTAGTTATCCTGGCATCACCTCTGCTAACACTGCTTCAGTGCAAAGCTGAAGACAGTGCACTTCTCTGTTAGTGAGAGCTGCTCATTTACAACTACATTTCCAGATAAATATCCAAATGTGTTCCTTGGAAATCTACATCCAGATAAACACAGCCCAGCATGTTGCAGTAAGCCTAGATTCACTTGTGAAATCAAGACAGGGAAGAAGATCCTTGACGCCGGGTGACAGGTGCAGGAGGCTGGGGTAAATACCTGTAGTCCTCGGCAATAGAGGCCAGCAGTTTCCTGCAAGTTCTGTTATCAAAGCGGCACACGCAACGCATTGTTTCTTGAAGCTGAGCCATTAAGTTCTTATCTTGTAAATTAATTGCTTCAGCTATTTGAACTTTTAAGAAGCATACAATTTCATTGTCTAAGCAAAAAAAAAGAGAGAGAGAGAGAGAATTCTGTTATTGTCAAGAATTTCCTCTGCATGCCATCCCTCAGCCTTTGGGATGTCAGTTCTGCTCAACCACGGATCAGCAGAATTAAGCTGCACTGCCACTCACTTTAATGAAGCATCAGGAATCAAAGTGCCCTTACCTGATGCTAATACAAATATACTAATGGAAACATACGGAATTGCTACATAGCTTACACAGGTGTGTACGAGCAGTTTCACATGGTTCAACCCATAAATACAGGAAAAACTTACCCTCTGGGTCTGTATGGTCCGGTAAACCATTCCTTGTTGAATGGGTTAGCACTGGGAAAGCAACGGAATCCGCAGAGCAAAGAGCAAGCCTCAGTTTCTTTTTTGCATCTCTGAAGAATGAGTCAAAAGTACATTAATTTCTTTTTTTTTTTTAAAGATTTTATTTATTGGAGAGAGAGAGGGAGAGAGAGAGAGCACAAGTGGAGGGAAGGGCAGAGGGAGAGGGAGAAGCAGACTCCCCTGCCGAGCAGGGAGCCCGATGCGGGGCTCGATCCCAGGACCACGGGATCACAACCCAAGCCGAAGGCAGCCACCCAACCGACTGACCCACCCAGACACCCCAAAAGTACAGTAATTTCTTTATGCAGATACGGTCACAGTTTATGAACACTCACTATATAAATTAATATGCTACCTCAGGACTCAAATGTTTCAAGCAGTCATAAAGAAAAGATAATTTTTAATTTATTGACACCTCACTTAAAGGAACAGGCTTTCTAGTTACCCAAGGAACAAGGCTATAAAAATGCTCTGGGCAGGATCATTCTGTAAAGTCACCAGAATCAGTCAAACAACAAGTCCTTTGGACCCTGCAACATACTGAGTCTCACAACGAACATTATGAGAATGAGAAAGGGGCATTATGCCAGGGTCAGCAGGGTCAGACAGAAGTTACCAGAACCATCTCATCACGCAAACCAAGAATGCCCTCCACCACATCTCTTGAGAAAGGCTGATCCTGCCACAGGACGAGCTCACCACTTGACAAGAAGCCCTTCCTATTGCTCTACTGCTTGAAACTGCAGCTGACCCTGCCATCCGTTCAGTCTCCCCCAGCATTTCCCACGTGGCCGGGGAGCTTGGTGTGGGCAAAGGGACTGCCACGTGTGTCATTTAAAGGACTGACGTGGCCCCTGTGAGCACATGTGGTTGGTTTTTCACCCCTGAATTAAAGCCTTTGATATATGGCATCCACAGTGAAGCAGTCTTTTCAGGAAATAGCATTTCGTTCTTATCTCTCTGCTCTATACATTTACTCTGTGGCTCAATGAATCATTTGACTTGAAGCAACTGCAGTGATGATGAAAAGTCCAAACCCTCAAATCTGAAATCCTATCAAAGAAATACCTGTACGAGAAAGCAGAATCCTGAGGGTGGGCCGCCTGGCTCGCAGAGTCCGGGAGATCATCGGCCGAGATGTTCTGCAGCGTTTCCTCTCGAGGAGAGTCATGTGCACTCTCACCATCACCCATGACCTCTGCACAAACCCACCCAAGAGAGGATAAAAGCAGGTTAACCTGGAAGCGTCTAGCACAAGGAGGTATTCGAGCTACTCGACCATAAATTAGCACTGTACTTTACAGTCAGAGTTGTTCAATGAAGCACTGAAGCATTATCTGTTAAGTCACAGACTTTCATTGCCTTTAATCAGAATTGCTGAACCACAGAACTAAGAGGGGCCTCAAAAATCATCTTACATAACACCCTCATGTTATAGTCATGGATTCCTGCCCAAGCAGAAAGTGGCTTGCTGGACAGCCCTCAGCTACCTGGTGGCTAAGGTGAACCCTGCCCTCAGCTCTCCAGGGCTCTTTACTAGAGCTTTTCCCACTGCCCAAGGATGAGCTGGGACAGATCTGTGGCTCCTGCAGCTGGTTTTATGTTTTCAGTTAACCAATTTAGAGAATACATTCATATATAAAATCAAAAGGAATAAAAACTCATACTATAATAAAGATACTGTGCTTACGTAGGACAACTATCTTTATTAGGAGATAATTTCAAATGCTTCAGGGGAAAAAAAGGAAAAAATATACAGAGAGAAAATGCGGCAAAATGTTAACAACTGATAAAGTCCAGGCAGAAAGAATATGGACCTTCACTGTACTATTCAACTCTTTTGTCCTTTGAAACTTTTCAAAATAGTAAGTATGGGAAATCCGCCTCTACTTTGGCTTCCCCTTATGCTCCCTATGATTTCTCCCTGAGCCATCTCACATTACCAGTCAGATTCTTCCAGGGACACTGTGCACCACACAAGCAGAAACACATGCCGTATGTAATTTATGCTTTTTATATACATTTCTTTCCTCTTACTTTATCTTAGGGATTATACCATATTTTTCTGACAGCTATTCAAAATAGCTATTAAAAAGCTACTTTTTAGGGGCACTTGGGTGGCTCAGTTGGTTAAGCAACTGCCTTCAGCTCAGGTCATGATCCTGGAGTCCCGGGACTGAGTCCCGTATCGGGCTCCCTGCTCGGCAGCGAGTCTGCTTCTCCCTCTGACCCTCCCCCCTCTCAGGTGCTCTCTCTTTCTCTCTCTCTCAAATAAATAAATAAAATCTCTAAAAAAAAAAAAAAAGCTACTTTTTATTGAGATCACTTTTCACTGTGATACCAAAGTTAGAACACTTGACCCATGAACAACACAGGTTTGAAATGCATGGGTCCACTTATACATGGATTTTTTTTCTTTTCTTTTTTTTCATTTTTAAGTAATTTCTACACTCAGTGTGGGGCTCAAACTCACAACCCCAAGATCAAGAATCACATGCTCTTCTGACTGAGCCAACCAGGCACTCCCATGTGCATTTTTTTCTCAGTACATACATACAGTACTGTGAATGTATTCTCTCATGATTTTCTTAAGAATATTGTCTTTTCTCTAGCTTACTTTACTGTAAGAATACAGTATATAATACATATAACATGCAAAATATGCTTAATTGACTATGTTGTTAAGGCTGCCAGTCAACAGGAGGCTATCAGTCGTTTTGGGGGAGTCAAAAGTCACATATAAATTTTTAACTATGTGGGACGTTGGTGTCCCTACCCACCCACCCCACACACACCCCCACACCCCACACGTTGTGCAGGGTCAACTGTATTCAAATCTTTATCATGATGATCACCTGTACTTTCATAGTTTGCCATTGCTCCTTCACTGGGGCTGGTTCGCTTAATGGCATTCCTGTATTTGTCCAGAATATCCTCAGCGACCTGAGCTTGTGCACTGAGTCTAGGGCTGGGATCATCTGCAGGGGAAAGGAGAGTAGAGAGTTAGCTCCCCTTGGTTTGTAGCAATTCTGATGTTAGTATGATACCAGTAGCATAATCCCAAAGGCGGATTAGGAGGTAAGACTTAAAAAGAGCACATATCTCAATGTTAAGAGGCACCATGCAGCTGCCTGCTCATCCCATTTCTCGGTCTGAGAGCCTTGCCCAAGCACGAAATTGGGAGGATTGGCTCCATTTTCTCATCACTGCCAAAATTCTGCATGACAGTGTCGGGAAGTTCAGTGCAAACTACATGGATGATGGGTTTCTAAAGCGCTTCCACTCAAGTTACTGTTATTAGCAGTTCACGCTAACAGAACTTCCAACAGTGCATCTTTATATGCAGATTCATGTATTCAGACATCTCCATGCCGAAGGAGGGGAAAAAGTATCAAATTTAGAATTAAACCCTTTTAAATAGTAAAAAATGCCTTCCTCCACTCTTTCTGTATGACTCTCTGCTCCACATCTGAAAACTTCAGGTATCAATATTCTGTCTTCCTGAATCACCACGACAGTGCAGCTGCTGGAAGAGTGCACTCTGGTGCCTGCAATGGTGTCAGAGGCCCTCCGAGAGACTCTAGCCACTGCTGGAAAGTGCTGGAATTGTAGCCAGGGTACACGGAGAAAAAGCTTATCACCATCACAGACGTAGCACTGTTTACTGTCAGGACCATTATCCTGTCAGCAAAATCAGTGCATCAAAATGTGTTCCTGAAGTCTAAGATGACACAGTCATCAAGGCAAAGAACTGCTACAGATCTATGGGACAAAATCAAGTTCTCTAGTGAAATGCAAACTCCTGAGGTAGATCTAGACCAAGGAGGTAACCATAAATGTCCACATTCTGGTAGAATCCCATTTTTCAAAAAGTCTAAAAACACATAAAAAACACTAGATTTTATATATGTGTGTGTGTTGATAGCAGCTAATAATAATAGCAGCTAACATTTATTGAGCACTTACCACGTGCCAGGAACTGTGCTAAGCACCTTATATGAACGATCTCAATTAATCATCACAACAACCCTACAAGAGGTACTGTTATCACCTCCGTTTTATGGACGAGGAAATCAGATACAGAGAGGTTCGGTAGTATGCTCATGGGCTCTTCTGTTTCCATGGGGAAAAAAATTTAGTATCCCCTGTCTCTGTAAAATTGCAGTAAACTGTAGAGAAAGAGGGTTTCCAAACTAATTTAATCTTTCTGCTTTAATGGTATTTGAATGCATGAGAAGAGAATCCTAATAAAATCTGATCATCTTCAAAATGTAAACTGATAAACCTTTTATCATTACAAAATCTTTCTTTAGAGGGGAAGTACTTTTTTGCTATTGGTTTTGAGTGCTGTTGAGTGTTCTGAAAAAGGACCAATAAAATTTGGCTAACCATAGGGAAAGCCATATGTCGCTTATAACCTTTATTTCTATGCCATTAAGAACTTTATCCCAGGAAAGTAATGAAAACAAACAAAATATACTACATATACGAAGCTGTGAGCAATATTTTCACTGTAAAAAACTGGATACAATTCAAGTATCCAAAAGCAGGAGAACATTCACAATGCTATAAAATCATATGACAGATTATCTGCGAGCCAATACAAATTATTAAAACCAACCATGTCTATTAGAAACTGGAAAGGGTTTATGAAATAACATGTAGTAAAAGAAGAATACAAAGTTACACAATACTCTATTCAATCATGAAAAAGCCATGTACAAATATGGAAAGATTGGGAAAGAACATAAAAAAAAAAAGGATAGTTAGGGTGACTGCATTATGGACAGACTGTTAAGAAATTTCCTTTCATATCATTTAAAAGCTGATTTAATGATAATTTTCAACAGGTCATTAATTAGGACCGGGCAGAAATTTCTGCACTAGTAGGAAAGCTAAATTGCTTGAATCAAACACAAAGAAAATGAAATACCTTATAAAAAAAAAAAAACACTTAACTTTACTTAGCTTCTACATTAGGCACCAAGAACCAAGGAAAACGTTTGCCCAAAGACACAAGCAAAAAATAATTTATAACTTCTCCAGTTATTAATTCAACATTTTAAAAACATTAGATTTCATTAAGAGTATTTCATTCCATAAACACTGGTGGTGGTCTAACACCAAGAACATGGTAAGAAAACATTAATACGTTTCCAACTCTTCTCAATCAGACTGTAGGCTCCTGTGATTTGACTGAATAACCACAACACTTAGCACAGTGCCTGGCATGAGTCAGATGTTCAACAAGTATTTGCTGACTGAGTAAGACGGGCCTGATGGCTCTCAGCAGAGAACCTTGGCCTGGACACATAGCTCCTGCTCTTCAAAACCCTTCATTCCAGGACAGTCACTGCACCAGATAAAGCAGGGATGTATGCTAGAGACCATGGAAATACATCCAAATACATGGAACCAGATACCAGAATGACATGCATTAAAATGGGATTCTACCTGTACTACGCTGAGCTACTTGAGGAGAATGTTCTTTGAAAACCTATACCATTTTTTTATAAAAATCTTCATTTTAATTTAGTAGGATAACATAGTTGAAAACCAAGATAAGAAAAAAAGAGGTGAGAAATTAATTTCTGGTCTAGATGCTCTACAGCCATCAGAAACAGTACAAAGCTATCAAACTCAAGGTGGGGTCATTAGCACTACTTCTCGAACTCATTCCTTTGAGGGTGCTCAATCATAATGTGCCAAACAGAAGCTGCAAAAACACAAATGCTGAATAAGGTAAGAATCCAATCCCCAGTTGTATTTTCCTTGGGTCAGATAGCAATGTTAAAATGATTCAAGCTGTAAAAAATTAGTAAAGTTTATAAATTTATGATACTGTTTGAACACTTTATCACAAAAAAAGGAAATGATTAGGTAGAACAGAATTTCACTGTGATCCTGAATAATCAAGGACTATAGATGGGAATAAATTTAGAATTCTATGATCAACGTTAGAGAAAGCTATGTGATCAATGATCCAAAGATGTGGCATGCATCGCACTACAACCACCACACCACACTTTCCTAAAAGGCCCCATGTGGCATCGTCCCCCTGGGATGTTGCGTTGTAGGGTTGTGCCTAGAGGCTCAGCCTCAGCGGCCTCATCATACACAGAAGTTATGATAATGAGGATGAGGATGGCGGTGGCAGTCTGCAGGAAGAGCACACTGAGGTTCACTGCGGCCACGGCCTGGAAGCCACAGAACTATGAAGAACACACTCCCCACTGCACACACACAGACACACTCTTCTAAAAAGGCAGCGCTTATGACGCCCAGGAAACAGTGCTATGAAATATGTGCTCTGGGAATGAAGGAGCCAGGAAGTCCACGGTCTACAAACCTGTGAGTGTTGAGAATCTGTCAGGCCCCACATCATCTTTGTCTTTTTCTTGTTTTTCTTTCTTTCTAAATGGTATAGGAGCTGGAAATTAAATAAAGTCAGTAGCGTGACACATAACATACTGCACTACTCGGAAGACAGCAGTCATTTTGGAGTATTAACTGGTGGGCCAACATTTCTAAGTGGAAGGAAGGTGAAAAGTTTAAAAGCTAATATATCCTGAGTGTCCATGGATAATCATTCTTAAAACAGTGTTGAAGGTTCTTAAAGAAGCTTTCAGGATCTGCTTTGGGGTCATCTGTCACAGGAAGAATGATTTAACCCGAATCTGTTGGGACTAAATCAAAACCACTGCCTCTTAACCTTTGCTCGAAAACAACACATTCAAAGCTCTGAGCCTCAATCTGTCCTCATCAAGGAGGCTTGAGTACAGCTGAAAGCAGAGCTCCTCAGCTCCTGAGCGCCACGGTGCCGAGAAGAGGACTTTGGAAGACGTCCCTAGCCTTAACCCTGGATGATCTCTCCTTGCAGGAAGAGACACTTTTGCCAACTCAAATCTCAATATTTACTGCTACAATGCCAGGCTAGTCACCAAAAAAAAAAAAAAAAAAAAACACAAACAAACAATTTTATACAACTGCCTTCCAAAATAAACACTCACTAATATTCAGGATATAAACAGTCTCAACAAACATAAACATAAAAAGCTTAAGTTTACTCCAGGAATGTAAAGGATGAATTTTCAATGTTTAATTACCAATATCATCCCTTTTTCCTGCAATAATTATTAACAATACATATGTTAAAAGTCCCACGTTTAACCCTGATGGCATATGATATTTAAACAACCGTGACCTGCCTGACTTCCACTTATGAAACCACTACCACTTCCTGCAAAGAACAAGAACTATCATTTCTAGAAGTCTGCCTTTAGCATTCACCTGAGTGAAACCATTTTCTATACCCTCCAAACGGCTAGAAACTTAGGCCCAGCAAGCCACACAGAGGAGCTGACATACTGGCTCTCTGAAAGAGATCTGGGGGCTTTGCTTCTTGTTGCTAATATAATTCTAATATTTTATAAAATTACCTTTAGGCATGGCAGAAACAAAACGTTTTCTCCACCAAGGTCTGTTCCTGTCTGATTTCTCATCATCGCTATCTTTGCGTTCTTCAGTCTGTAGAAAAAGTTTGATGCTTTATTTGGAGTTGGACAGCAGGATAAATTACTAGGAAAAGGATTTCAGTTTGTCTGTGAAATACAAAAACCACTCTTGTTTGTCTTAAAAGCAAAACTGTTCTTATTGCTGTACAGGCAACTTCTGAAACATGGAAGTATACCTTTTAAGCACCAGACTATGATCTGCTTGAGGGCAGGCACTATCTCATTACTGTTAGTAAACAAAAACCTTAATACAGAGCCTAGCATAGAGTAAGGCACTCAATAAATACTTTTGGAAGGAGTAAGCGCAATGCACATGAAGTCTAGAGGGGTAATGGAGATGACACAGTAGTAGTAATAATAAAACTGAGTATGGACTGTGTGCCAAATACCAAGTGTTAAGGATACATATTTTGGCATTTAAACCTCACAGTAGCCTTAGGAGATAAATACTACTATTAAGCCCTTTTTATAGATGAGAAATAAGGGGCTAAAAAAGGTTATCTCCCTATCTTCCCCAAAGTTATATAGCCTGCGTGTGGCATAGTTGGGACTCAAACCCAGATGCAAACAACTTCAAAGTTCATGTTTTGATTGCCAATTAAATTGAGTTATTAAAATCACATGTCAAAGAGCTGAGACTATAGTTCCTTTACCAGCCTATCAAGTGACCTTAGACAAATCATTTAATTTCTCATCTCGGAAGGAAACTGTGAGGTTTAAATGAAATGAGATACAAAATTGCTTGGAGGAAAGTTCAGGGTGTCATAAAAATGCAAAATACATGACTACAAAACCAGAATAGTACAGGTTTCCCATGGGTTACACTGTGGACAAACTAGACTGACAGATCATCTTTAATCATGACCGCTGTCCATCTTCACTCTCAAGATGTATATATACCATGTTAATTTCACATATCAAGAGAACCAAGCGGACAGAACACTAAAGCTGACCACAATTAGCAAAATTCTTCTAGATGGCCTGTGTCCCATACCTCTCCTCTTGAGGAGTCCTTACTCGGGGAGGAAGATGATGAATGAGGTGCAGCCACCAAAGAAGTAGCACCAATGGCTGCGGCTGGAGGGAGTTCTCGCTCTTCAATCCCTGGACGACGGTTCCAGCTGGGGTCACTCATTGGTCGCCGGACAGATGATACTATATCAGAGCTCCTGCTGCGAACTAATCTCTCAGGGTAAGAATGCCTTTGCTTGAATGCCTCCATTTCAGCTGGAGTCAAAACATGGGAACCAAAGTTTGGCAACCTGGCCTCATTTCCTCCCACAGCTCCTTCCAGGATTGGGGGATCTGGTGGTGGATGCGATGGCCTGGCATAGTGAACCTTTGGCCTTACCACTGCAGACGCCCCTAGAACACAGGGAAAAAAAGGTTTGCAACTGAGATACAACTGATCCAACAAAGGCATCAACATAGGGTTTTGGTTCTGTTCGTCTGCCCAGGGTTAAGTCAAAAAGCTCATTTGACTACTTTACCTTCATGTGAAGACAGTGGATCAAACATGGCAAGTAGAGACTCTGACTGAGAAGGAGGAGAGGTCAGTTGGTGGGCGCCTAAAACAAATGGGCAAACTGTAAGACCAGTCAGAACTCATCACTCAGTAAGAATTTCTACACAGTGAAAAAGGTTCTAGCATTCTTCCACGGTATTCCTTTTCTTTTAAAGATTTATTATTTGATTCATATTTGAGAGAGAGTCCACACATGGGGGAAGGGGCAGAGGGAGAGAGAGAGAATCCCTAACAGACTCCGTACCCAGCACAAGCCCATACAGGGCTTGATCTCCCGACCCTGAGATCATGACCCACACTGAAATCAAGAGTCGGACGCTCAACCGACTGAGC
This sequence comes from Leptonychotes weddellii, assembly GCF_054177405.1. Taxonomy (NCBI): domain Eukaryota; kingdom Metazoa; phylum Chordata; class Mammalia; order Carnivora; family Phocidae; genus Leptonychotes; species Leptonychotes weddellii. The sequence goes on along the minus strand of NC_138382.1, from coordinate 71,577,020 downwards.
CATCCAGGCACCCCAGTTTTCCTTTTCTGATCAATACAACTTGAGGGGCGTATCAGAAAAAAAGAGAATCTAATAAATATCATAATCTGATTACTTCAAATTCATGGTATGTTTTTATCTACATTTAAGTGGTATAGCAACCACATGTTAATTACTTTTAATGACCAAACTGCATTATAGTTAATGCAAGGAGTAGAGCCAAAAGATGTAAATCATCAAAATTTTCAGAATGTCACAGCTGGGGGCACCTGGGTGGCTCAGTCATTAAGCATCAGCCTTCGGCTCAGGACGTAATCCCAGGGTCCTGGGATCGAGCCCCGCATTGGGCTGCCTGCTTGGCGGGGAGCCTGCTTCTCCCTCTCCCACTGAGCCTCCTGCTTGTGTTCCTGCTCTCGCTATCTCTCTCTGTCAAATAAATAAATAAAAAATAAAATCTTAAAAAAAAAAAAAAAAGTCACAACTGCCCTGAGTCTCACCTTCCTTCCACCTATAAAAATAAGGGCAAAAAATAATATTAATAATAATAATAAGGGAAGGAGTGCTTGGGTGGCTCAGTCGGTTAAGTGTCTGCCTTTGGCTCAGGTCATGATCCCAGGGTCCTAGGAGCCCCATGTCAAGCCTGCTTCTCCCCTCTCTCTGTCGCTACCCTTGCTTGTGCTCTTTCTCTCTCTCAAATAAAATCTTTAAAATAATAAGGGCAATATATGTGCTATGGTGACCACTGTGAATTGTGCAAGACTGTTGAATCACAGATCTGTACCTCTGAAACAAATAATACAATATATGTTAAAAAAAAAAATAAGAGCAATATTACCTAGAAGGAATATAAATAAAAAGTTGTAAAATTTGGGCGCCTGGGTGGCTCAGTTGGTTAAGCGACTGCCTTCGGCTCAGGTCATGATCCTGGAGTCCCTGGATCGAGTCCTGCATCGGGCTCCCTGCTCGGCAGGGAGCCTGCTTCTCCCTCTGACCCTCCCCCCTCTCATGTGCTCTCTCTCTCTCATTCTCTCTGTCTCAAATAAATAAATAAAATCTTTAAAAAAAAAAAAAAAGTTGTAAAATTTGAAATTCCTATCTCGGCAAATAACAATTTGTAAAAGTATTCCTAAACAAAAATGAGTAATACTACATTACACCACAAAACAGATTCAAACTACTCTCAGCTATGGAGTAAAAATGACTCCTCTAAGCATATATCTACACAACCAAAATCAGAAATATTAAAACAGGTAAGTATGCAGAGGCTAAAACTTTCAAATATATAAAAGAAACCTCTAGAGGTGCCTGGGTGGCCCAGTCAGTTAAGCATCTGACTCTTGATTTCGGCTAAGGTCATGATCTCAGGGTTGTGAGACTGAGCCCCACTTAAGATTTTCTCTCTCTCCCTTTGCCTCTCCCCTTACCCCCCCACCCACTGCCAGGGCTCGCTCGCTCTCTCTCAAAAAAAAGAAAGAAAGAAAAGAAACGGTTACTCTAAACTTTTTGAGTCTGAACTCCTTAATGTTAATGAATGACAGTACTTTGATTTTATGCTTTTTGATTTTTCTTTTGTTCTATACATTTACCTTCCTCTATTAAAATTATAAAAACAGTATATTATTATGAAAGACATCTTAGAATATCAGTTCTAAAATTTTGGTCTTAGGACACTTTTACATTCTTAAAAATCATTGCCCCAAAGAGCCTATATATGTTGGTTATACCTACTGACACTTACCATGTCATAAATTAAAAATGAAAACAAATATATATTTATATATTAATTCATTTAAACATACCTGTTAAATGGTAATACAAATAACCCTTTTAAATGAAAAATAACTATTTTCCAAAATAAAAAAATAACTGACACTGTTTTACATTTTTACAAATTCCTTTAATGTAAGTCTTAATAGAACAGAGCTGGATTCTCATATGAGCTTCTGCTTTCAATCTGTTCCAATACATATTTTGACTGAAGTATATAAAGCTGGCCTCAAACAGACATGTAGATGGAAAAGGGAAGATATTTTAACAGCCTTCTCAGATAACTGTGGACATTCTTCTACGATACGACACTAAATCTTGATTAGTAGTTTTTTAAAGGTTAGTTATAATTTGGAATCTAAAACCAAATCAATGAACTTTTACTCTGTTACATTAAAATTATTTGGTCTGTCTTCCACTTTAAATGATTTTTGTAACATCATGCATTTTGGGCGCCTGGGTGGCTCAGTTGGTTGAGCGACTGCCTTCGGCTCAGGTCATGATCCTGGAGTCCCTGGATCGAGTCCCGCATCGGGCTCCCTGCTCGGCGAGGAGCCTGCTTCTCCCTCTAACCCTCCCCCATCTCATGTACTCTCTCTCTCTCTCATTCTCGCTCTCTCAAATAAATAAATAAAATCTTTAAAACAAAAAACAAAAAACATCATGCATTGATCACCTAGAAAATACTGGTTCAATGAGATATGCAGATCTTCCACATGTTGACACATTTCAATATATAATATCAAAAAATCACATGCTCATCAGAAAAACCACCAATCTCATCAGAAAAGTCTTTAAATATCAGAAAGCTGTCAAGCTCATGAAGGTGGATACAAGTTTTCCGAAATTCTCATTTTTATCTGAAAGCCTGAATTTTATCACTGGCAACAAACTCTACTCTGTCGGTTGTTTTCCTTGAAGTGGTAAGCTCACTTTGTTAATTTTCAATAAATGCCTGCCAAATACCCAAATATGAATAACTACAGTTTGTCAGTCATTTTTTCAAGTAAAAATGGTGTGTCATGAAAAACAAACAAGAGAAGAAACAGCTAGTTAAGCTCACAGCTCCAATAACCAGCTAAGTGTTTTTCCTTGAGATACTTCACCACCACGCATTAGGAGTATTTCCTATTTCTTCAGAATTTTGAACAGATGTGTAATTCAGGGTTGAGATGTAATTAAGTAACTTTTACTGCTTCATGAAAGATTTCTTTTTTAACTGCGAGAGAATATAGTGCCCGCTAACTGTTCAGTGCCACTGCTTTGCTTCATGCTAAGGCCCACCCTGGCAAATTCACCCACCTTTGCTTATGCACCATCAGTGCAAATGTCAATATAGTAAAAAAGACAACCTTTTACTATTATGAAAACAGTTTTGACCTCATTACCCCTCACTCCCCAAAAGGGTCTTAAGGGTCCTCAGTGGTCCATGGAGACTATACTCTGAAAATTGCTTATTTAGAACAGTGGTTCTCAAATGGGGCTATCTGTTCCCCAAGGGATCATTTGGCAGTATCTGGAGACATTTTTGGTTGTCACAACCGCAGGGGAAGAAGGGGGTGCTGTGTTCCTGGGAGAGGCCAGAGATGTCACTAAACATCCTATAATGCACAGAACAGGTCTCCATAACAAAGAACTACCTGGCCCAAAATGTTAATAGTGTTGAGGATGAGAAATCTTGGTTTAGAACAAAAGACATTTTTTGTAAGAAAGAAAAAGTATCTAAAACCCTAGTACATAAAACCACTGCTAGCATTTTGGTATTTCTTTCCTGTGCTTTCTCTATGGTAGTTTTTTTAATGTTTTATTATCTTACACATGAAATTCTTCAGGATAAATTTCCCAAGAGATACTATGTTCTAGTATTTCTAGAGTTTGAAGCTATTTCATACGTTTAAAGATTTTAAAAAAACAGCCACAAAACAAAAACAAAAACAAAACCCAGCTGCATAAATTATGAGTCGGTGCATCAAAATTCACTTAGCAATTCTATTTTTCAACCCTTAGGTTGTTTCTCATTTTCTGCCAATATAAATGTTATGAAGAACATAAGACTTTCTGCATACATGGAATGGCTTCCTGATGACTAATTCCTAAAGTGGACTAACTGAACCAAATTTAGTTTGTGAATTTTCTTTTCTTTTTTTCTTTTTTAAGTAGGCTCCACGCCCAGTGTGGAGCCCAACGCAGGGCCTGAACTCACGACCCTGAGAATAAGACCTGAGCTGAGACCAAGAATCGGACGCTTAACCAACTGAGCCACCCAGGCGCCCCTGGTTTGTGAATTTTCAAGGCCTTACGTATGTACTGCCAAATTATGCCCCGAAGTGCTCTATCAACTGATATTATCACCAGCAAAAGTATAAGACTGCCAGTTTCACCTGTGAATGTGATCATTTTTAAGTCATTCTCCTTTCCCTTTCTTACCATGAGTTACTTCATCCATGTCTGGACTAGTGACAGAATCTTTACCCCCAAAATCAGAGCTGCACTCAGATCTCAGGTCTTCAATCTTATTGGGAATATCCTCAGAGGTTGCACTAATGCCTTAAAAAAAAAAAAAAAAAAGCAAAAAATAAACAGCAAGAAGAACAAAATAACCACACAAAAAGTATATGAAGTTTGGAGAAATGTAAATATTCTCAAAATTTTTATGTCCCAAGTGCTATACGTGTGAGATGTTTGGTTATCACATCCTTTATTGTACTACTGCCTAAATATGCTTACCTTGATTTGTACAACATAATCGCAAGTATCATGTGGTATCTAAATACAGTAGCAGAGGCCACTAAGAACAGATGGAATTAGAGAGGGAACGCACAGACTGTTTGCCAATTACTTCAACAGGCTCTAGAAAGCCACATGTTAAGTTCTCATAGATTTAAGGTCCCACGGAAATAATTTTGTTTCCTGGAAATTCCTCAACTCTTAAATACAACACATCTCTGTTATCAACTTAATAAACGAAGAGGTGGGACCACACCCTGCAATCCTTATTCCTTAAAACAAGACCGACATACCCGACACAACACTGAGGCCTGGTGTGCTGGGGCGGGAACTGACCTCCCTGACATCCGTATCATCAGATGTGCTACCTAGTCCCGAACAGCTCTCCAGCTCTTGTAGACGCTCCTCCTGCTTTAGATCCGGGGCCTCTAAACAGAAGACAGGAGGTGCCACGTGAGTGATTCTGTTAGCATGCCGCAGGTTCAGCTTGTGACCCACATGAGGAAAGCTACCAGAGCGTAAATGACATCACTGTAAACAGATTTCTAAGTCTGGGCCAGTTAGCAAAGTTAGTTAGATCGAGTGTTAAAGAAGCTTAGGTTGTGATTTTCATTCCAATATAGGCCAGTTTGTTGTGCAAAGGTGAAAACTCTGCCTGTAGATCACTAATCTCATAAAATAGGCTGTTGGTTAAGAAGTAAACTCAACAAGAGAATACAGAATAGCTTAACATTAAACCAAACATTTTCTAAAAAATAACTCCTACGAACACTCAATAGATAGTACGCTAATGCTACTGTCTCCTTATGTAAAGGTCAGCATGTCTGAGTGCATTAATATTATAAAACATATCAGAATCACTTAATTATTCTTGAGCCCAGTAGATCAGATAGAATGTAATTCAGATATACAGTTACTTAAATTTGCATTCTGGTAGTTGACATTGAATTGAAAACAAAGTTTTATCTTCATAATCAGAAAAAAAAAAGAAATGCAGTATTTGAGAAAAGAGAAAGTACAAAACACTTTATATATATTTGTAATAATCCTACACAAAATAATTCTCAGGACTCCAGAGTCTCAATTTCAGTACATTTCAAAATTAGATCTCTTTTAAAGGGTCAAGTTCTCCCTGGGATGAACCTGGGCACGCTTGCCACGCATCCAACCGCTCAGGGTTCAAGTTGTACTGCTATTCCTATTTTGTGATGAGTTAGTGGGAGATACCAACCTCAGTGTCACACACAGAACTCTGGTGAGTTGCTAACAAATACTTACAAATACCTGAACACAGAGCCAAAAAGCACCTGCCATCTTAGCCCATGTCATCCAACTGCATTTCTTCCTGATGGGCAGAAAATGCCCTAACTGTCCATCTGAAATTCTTAGTAATATGGTTGTGTCACACTTGACAAAATGTACATAGTATAGGAATTAAGATACCTTACATTTAAAACTTCTGTGCAAATCAAAAAGCAAACAATGACGGCATACTGACCTGAGTCACTTGGCAATACCTCTACACTCCAAGCTTCGCTTGTTGTCTCTGATATGGTAGAACCAGTGCAGGGGTCAAGAAGCACTGACCCTGAACCTGGCAGGCACAGTAAACTGCCTAACATGTTCTCTGCTGCTGCACCTGTATAACCAGTGGGGAGCAAAGGGTTAACGAAGATCCTGATGTAAAGAGCAGTGATAACGGAGAAGGGCCAAACACTGAACTAACTGTCATCTCTACTCTATCCACAAGAAGGAAGCCAAGGTAAGTGTAATTTCAATCAACAGCACCACTAAAAACACAAATTTCCGACTTTGGTCACAATGGCAAAAGCTCCTTTTTCTCAGTTTCCTCCTGTTCACCTTGGACTCTCCATAGAGAAAACATCCATCATTAGGTCAAGTCATTTCAACTATCGTTCATCTTGGTTTTGTAGCACATTTTTACATGTGCCCCAAAATTCCTAAAAGGTATAATCCTCAGAGGGATTAAAAACACTCAAATGGAGACACTAAACCACAGAAAGTTATACTGGCCAAATATGTTCTCTTCTGGCACATTAGCCACATATTCAGAGCAATAAAATATATTTGCAGGAAAATACACATCTCTGTAGCATGCATTCAACTGCAAATACAGCTCACTGCTCAAACAGAGCTCTCTGCCAAGAAGAATACTACTTTGGCCCCTGAAACAAAGTAATGCAAAACCAATTAAGAAATCTGTTTACACTACTTAAAAATACAAATAGAAAGGATTAAACATTATTATACACCCGTGTTACAAATACTCAAGTTCAGGATGCTCCATGACGTCTGTCTGATAACGCCTAACAAAAGAACAATTCTACTGCAGTGCATAAAAAACTTTTGGCAAAAGGTTACTGGTGAAAGTTACCTTTTAAAGATATATAAAATAATTACAAATAAAATAACGTCTGGAATTTGCCTAAACATAACAGGGGGAGACAGGGTAAAAGGAGTGGGAGAACAGATGAGACAAAACTGGCCACGTGTGCATGTGTAATAGTTGAAGCTGAATGACTGATACACAGAGTACGTTCTTCCCTCTTGTATTTGCCTGAAACGCTCCATGATTTAAAGAGAAAATGAAGATGCTGCTTATAGGACTGTATGAAATCTTTCAGAACTCACAGAACAGTATCCTAAAGAGGGTGAATTTTAAAGTATGTAAATAGTATCTCAATAAAATTGATATTTAAAAAAAAAAAAGAGGGCGCCTGGGTGGCTCAGTCGGTTAAGCGGCTGCCTTCGGCTCAGGTCATGATCCCAGGGTCCTGGGATCGAGTTCCGCATCGGGCTCCCTGCTCTGCGGGGAGCCTGCTTCTCCCTCTCCCTCTGCCTGCTTCTCTGCCTACTTGTGTTCTCTCTCTATCTCTCTGTCAAATAAATAAATAAAATCTTAAAAAAAAAAAGAAAAAACTAATCACTCTTTGGAAATGAACTAATCCTTCCAGAAGAAATTCCTTTTTTTTTTTTTTCTCCTTAAGTAAGCTCTACACCCAACATGGGGCTTCAACTCACAACCCTGAGATCAAGAGTTGCATACTCTACTGAGTGAGTCAGCCAGGCGCCCTATTAAATTCAATTTTTAGAGAATCTCAGTATTGTATTATTCTGAAAGATTTTATGGCTATAATCTATAAGAATTTTCATTTTCAGGTAAGGTGTGCAGTCTCAAAAAGAATATCCTCAGAATATATACTATGCCCTGAAAACAAGAAGCTAATTCAGAAGACTGGTTTTTCTTTTTTGGCAGGGGAGGGGGAGTTAAATGCAGACAGGGAAAAACGCTACCTATATTTCGGTAAAGAAAAAAAGACACAAATGCCTTGTTACATACAGTTATCTCAGCTTCCTAGGTCTGTCTGTCTGAGGCTGAAGTCCCCGCCCATGAAGGGCAGGTAGATATGAATAACTAAACAGCAATCTTCCAGAGAAATTAAACAGCAGTTACCTGCAATTTCTTGTAAGCGATCTTCATCAATGTTAGGGTCGAAATCACTTCCCAAGACATCTGTACTCCAGGTCTCACTCACTGTTTCTGATATATCTCTGTCATCTGTCAGTCCCATCATGTCACGTATTTCAAACTTCCTTAACTTATCATCAAGATTATCTTGTGTTGTAGCTATCAGAAACAAAATTATGCACTTTAAAAATGGCAGCACAGCTATTTTTTTAAATCAACTTTAAAGGTACATATTTTATCAGTAACACTGAGCATGCAATACCAACACTGAATTATCCCCCTACAGATGTACTGTTTCCCTCTCTGAACTAAGCTCAGCATATGTACCCCCATTTCTAACAGATTAACTGGGGCAACCTCTACAGTGTGACTCTGATAAAAAATTGGGATATATGGCAGCAGACCTATCCACAGAGACCTGGCAGGCCAGAAAGGACTGGCAGGATATATTCAGAGCACTAAATGAGAAAAATATGCAGCCAAGAATACTATATCCAGCTAGGCTGTCACTGAAAATAGGAGAGATAAAAAGCTTCCAGGACAAACAAAAACTAAAGGAATTTGCAAACACCAAACCAGCCCTACAAGAAATATTGAAAGCGGTCCTCTAAGCAAAGAGAGAGCCTAAAAGTAATATAGACCAGAAAGGAATAGAGATAATATACAGTAACAGTCACCTTACAGGCAATACAATGGCACTAAATTCATATCTTTCAATAGCTACCCTGAATGTAAATGGGCTAAATAAATCAAAAGACACAGGGTATCAGATTGGATTAAAAAACAAGATCCATCAATATGCTGTCTGCAAGACATTCATTTTAGACCCAAAGACACCTCCAGATTTAAAGTGAGGGGGTGGAAAACCATTTACCATGCTAATGGACATCAAAAGAAAGCTGGGGTGGCAATCCTTATATCAGGCAAATTAGATTTTAAACCAAAGACTATATAATAAGAGACGAGGAAGGACACTATATCATACTTAATGGGTCTATCCAACAAAAAGATCTAACAATTTTAAATATCTATGCCCCTAACATGGGAGCAGCCAATTATAGAAGCCAATTACTAACAAAATCAAAGAAACACATTGACAATAATACAATAATAGTAGGGGACTTTAACACCCCCCTCACTGAAATGGACAGATCATCTAAGCAAAAGATCAACAAGGAGATAAAGGCTTTAAATGATACACTGGACCAGATGGACTTGACAGACATATTCAGAACATTCCATCCCAAAGCAACAGAATACACATTCTTCTCGAGACTGGAACATTCTCCAGAATAGATCCCATCCCGGGTCACAAATCAGGTCTCAACCGGTACCAAAAGACTGGGATCATTCCCTGCATATTTTCGGACCACAATGCTTTGAAACTTGACCTCAATTACAAGGGGAAAGCTGGAAAGAACTCAAATATATGGAGGCTAAAGAGTATCCTACTAAAGAACGAATGGGTCAACCAGGAAATTAAAGAATTAAAAAAGCTCATGGAAACAAATGAAAATGAAAACACAACTGTTCAAAATCTTTGGGATGCAGCAAAGGCGGGCCTAAGAGGAAAGTATATAGCAATACAAGCCTTTCTCAAAAAACAAGAAAAGTCTCAAATACACAACCTAACCCTACACCTAAAGGAGCTGGAGGAAGAACAGATGGGACTGACAGGAAGAACCCCTAAACCCAGCAGGAGAAGAGAAATAATAAAGATCAGAGCAGAAATCAATGAAATAGAAACCAAAAGAACAGGGGCGCCTGGGTGGCTCGGTTGGTTGAGCGACTGCCTTCGGCTCGGGTCATGATCCCAGAGTCCTGGGATCGAGTCCCACATCGGGCTCCCGGCTCGGCAGGGAGCCTGCTTCTCCCTCTGACCCTCTCCTCTCTCACGCTCGCTCTCTAATAAATAAATAAATAAAAATCTAAAAAAAAAGAAACCAAAAGAACAGTAGAACAGATTAACAAAACTAGGAGCTGGTTCTCTGGAAGAATTTTAATAAGATTGATAAAGCCCTGGCCAGACTTATCAAAAAGAAAAGAGAAAGGACCCAAATAAATAAAATCATGAATGAAAGAGGAGAGATCACAACCAATACCAAAAAAATACAAACA
>NC_138382.1:71549215-71566439 GCF_054177405.1 Leptonychotes weddellii | reverse complement strand
AATATTATGCAGCCATCAAAAAAATGAAATCTTGCCATTTGCAATGACATGGTTGGAACTAGAGGGTACTATGCTAAGCGAAATAACTCAATCAGAGAAAGACAAGTATCATATGATCTCACTGATATGACGAATTTGAGAAACAAGACAGAGGATCATAGGGGAAGGGAGGGAAAAATGAAACAAGATGAAATCAGAGAGGGAGACAAACCATAAGACGGGGGTGGGAGGGATAGGGTGGCTGGGTGACAGACACTGGAGAGGGTATGTGCTATGGTGAGCGCTGTGAATTGTGTAATTCATGAATCACAGACCTGTACCCCTGAAACAATATATTATGTGCTAATAAAAAAAAAATGGGATATATTTCCCTCTCTGTGTATTTGCACAGGCCTTGTTACTTGCTTTGGCTAAAAGAGTAAAAAAGTGTGCCAGTTTCAAGGCTAGGCCTCAAAAGACCCTTAAAAACTTCTGCCCTCTTTTTCATCCTTGCTTCTGCCATGAGCACAAGCTTAAGCTAGCCTGCTGGTGGATGAGGGACCACATGGAACAAAGCAAAGGTCATCCTAGAGCAGCCAGCTCTCCTCACTGACCAACTATCCCCCAGCTAAGATTAGCAGAGCTCCCTACTCAACCACCAGTGACTGCAGATACATGAGTCAGCCCAGTCCAAATCAGAACCACGCAGCTGACCCACAGACATGAGTGCACAAATAAATGTTTGTTGTTTTAAGTCACTAAGTTTTGAGATGATTTGTTATGTAGCAATTACTCTGGAAATAGTTAACTGATAGGCCCATACTAAAATATTTTCTTCATTTGACTTGAATACATCCCCCTGAAATACAGAGTTTCCTCTCTTCCCTTGACTAATGAGAAGCAGTCTATAATTTGTCTCAATTTACTTCTTAACCTAGTGTTCACAAAATGTAGACCACCAACCACCTACATCAGAACAGCCACACTTACATCAGAATCACCTAGAGGGCTTGTTAAGTGATACTCTTTCAACTTCTGTCTTAAGGTATTATTTTAGGTTTCTCTCTTATGTGCAGAAAATTTAATTCTAACTGATATGACAAACTAATCCAGTAAAATATAATATTACTTTTATTTAAGCCACACATATCCCAACTGGCAATGCTCTTTTCCTTTATGAAAATGAACTGAGGTCTCAGACCCAGCTGATCTGCAATCTGCCCTCAACGTTGAACTCCCTCGAAGGCCACCAGTGATCTTTAAATGAACAAATCCAAAGAACTTTTTCAAATTAATCTTCTTAAAGCACAATATGTATCCATCTACTTTTCAATCCTTACCCCACATTATTCCCCTATTTGATAGTTCCTGAGTAAGTACTATGGTTTCCCACTTCCCTGACTTGCTTATAATAACCATTCTATTCCTTCACCTAGAATGCCCCATCTTGAGTTTCTGCCAACGCAACGTGAGCTGGGCTTTAAGGCTATAGCATTTTCTTCCACTAAGCTTTCCGCTACACTTCCAACCACATGTATCTCTCACTCAGAACTGCCAAGGCACTTTTATAACACTTTTAGACATTTGTATACCATCTTCTCCCTATTCTAAGTTCCTTTAACCCCAAGTATTTATCTTTGTATCCCTTAAAATGTCAATATTACAGAATTGAAATGCTAACTATTATAGAATTCAAGCAATTCATTTTAATTATTCTATGTAGCTTAAGCCTAAAAAATTCAGTTACCAACCAAACATTTTTAAGAACTGAAAGAACTATGAATAAATGCAAGTTTAATGGTCATTATATAATCAACTTAAACTTATTCTTTTACTGAACACAGCCAATCTACATGGAAACACACAGTTTATCTTGCAGCCAGGTAAATTCTTTGCTACTTGAGCAACTGTGTTCAGCTTCACTTTACCTTGCTCATGCTCTAATAGCTGTAGAGCTTCAACTCCATTACTCCCAGAAGGTCCTGCTCCAAGTTCTGATACAGACTCTCCTTCCAAGTCTAGAGAGGATACTGAATTGGAGCGATTTGACGGACCTAGAGAAATGTTTATACTGTGAGTGAGCTTTTTAAAAGTCATGAGCCACCATGCAACTTTTCATGCCTTCAAAATAGACTGAAGACTGATTAAGGTACATTTATTTATTTCTATGTATGTATTTATTTTAAAGAGAGAGAGTATACAAGCAGGGGGCATGGGGAGAGGCAGAGGGAGAGAGAGAATCTCAAGCAGAGTCCCTGCTGAGCATGCCGGATGCAGGGTTTGATACCACAACCCCGAGATCATGACCTCAGCCGAAATCAAGAGCCAGATGCTTAACCAACTGAGCCACCCAGGTGTCTCGAGGTGCTTTTAATACTGCATCCATACCTTAAAAATACACACGCCCTTTAAGCCAGCAATTGTGCTTCCAGGAATTTATCCTAGGAAACAATTCAAAAATTCATCCAAAGTTGCTTGTCAAAGGGCTTTTTATAATGCTTGAAAAGCAGAAACAATCTATATGTTTAATCATACAAGAATGTTTAAATTATCCCCACTTGAAGTTAAAGAAAAAAAAACATTAAGAACCTAAGATATTTAAGAATGTTAAATTACAAAGGGAAATGTCACTGCTATACTGTTAAACAAAAAAGGGTTACAAAACAACATAAACCTACTTTTGCTATAAATAAAAATCAAAATGCTGTTATTAATAGAATGGTAGGGGCTCCTGGGTGGCTCAGTCGGTTAAGCATCCAACTCTTAATCTCAGCTCAGGTCTTGATCTCAGGGTCATAATTTCAAGCCCCATGTTGGGCTCCACACCCAGGAAAAAAATAGAATGGTAAAATTACAGATGATTCCATTTCTTTTATGCATTTTCTAGAATGAATGTACATTACTTCTGTTCTAAAACGTTAGAGAAAAAGGAAAAGCTATTATGTTTTGTTTAAAATAGTAGTAAACTTGGGACGCCTGGGTGGCTCAGTCGGTTAAGCGTCTGCCTTCAGCTCAGGTCATGATCCCAGGGTTCTGGGATCAAGTCCTGCATCGGGCTCCTTGCTCAGCAGGAAGCCTGCTTCTCCCTCTACCGCTCTCCCTGCTTGTGCACGCTCTGTCTCTTCCTCTGACAAATAAATAAAATCTTTAAAAAATTAAAATCTTTAGGGGTGCCTGGGTGGCTCAGTCGTTAAGCGTCTGCCTTCGGCTCAGGTCATGATCCCAGAGTCCTGGGATCGAGCCCCACATCGGGCTCCCTGCTCAGCGGGAAGCCTGCTTCTCCCTCTCCCACTCCCCCTGCTTGTGTTCCCTCTCTCACTGTGTCTCTCTCTGTCAAATAAATAAATAAAATCTTTAAAAAATAAATAATAAATAAAAATAAAAATTAAAAATTAAAATCTTTAAAAAAAATAAAAAGATAGTAAACTGAACTTTCTTCATTAAAAAAGTCTGTCCTCATACATGAAATGACAAATTCTCACTTCACAATCTACGCTTTTAATTTTCTAATTTTATTCCATTTCCATTGTATCTTCCTGCTTCATAAAGGTGTATGTGTGTGAATAAAGAAATACAGAACATTAAAAGTATACACAACATCCTAAAATACTAGTGAGTCCATTTTTCCCATCTAGACATGCACTATATCCCTCTAAAGGAGCTCCATAAGCTTTGGTATACATTAATTAATACTAGAGAAACTTGGCATTATTCAAGCCTCAATGAAGACTTGTATCTTCTCCATTTTATATGATCAAAGGTCTCTTGCAATCTTTTTCTTTTTTAATTTTTTTCTTGCAATCTTCATTTATTCCAGAAACAATCTTTATAGCCAACTGTTCAAGGTCATTAGAAGAAAACTTCATTACTCTCCTCAGGTTGAGGAACAGATGGTATAATTATAATTTATAAGGCTCCTTTAAAGATCACAAAACAAAGTATTACTTGAATCACACAACTCTTTGAATGAAGTAACCCTTCACCTTCAGATATTCCTTCCAGATTATCACTGCAGAGGGAAAAGCGCAAGGTTTTATCAGGTTTACCGTGGAGTTTGTTTTCATCGACAGGGACATCTCCTTGTCCTCCATCTGAAAGTTGCATGTTTAGGACCTGAAAAATAAAATGCCAGAAAAATAAATAAATAAAAATAAAAAAATAAAAAATAAAATGTCATTGGTTTATCAGAACTGAAAGATTACTAATAGGAAAACAGACCACAGCAAATGCATATTTACGTTCTTCTTAATCTTAAAATTCTCATTTTTAACTAAAAACCCATTCACAAGATTCTGATCAAGCTTTTAAGTACCCTTAGAATAAAAGTAGATCAGTTAAAACAAAAGTGAACCTATGCCCTTCCATCACCCGGTATCAGAGATTGAACAGGCAATCAGGTATAGTGAGTAATGGGTAGGATCCTAAGAATCAAAAGGCTTTGGAATCAGCAAGCTGGTGGTCCTTCTGGCTCTGCCATGTGCCAACTATGTAATCTTGGGTAAGTGATTTAAGCTTTATCTTTAAAGAGTCATGGTAACAGTATTCATGCCATGGAGTTGTTGAGGATTAAATTAAAAAATGCACAGAAAGCATTCTGCATGGCAAAATGACATTAAATTTGCAGTACATTTTTTTGAAAGTTAATAAGCTAATTTAACAGGAAGAAAACATAGGAACAAATTATCTTGTAGGCACCAGAATTCAATCAATCCAGTTTGAACCTTGTCTCGATCACCATATAGACAGCCACAAAAGTCCATACCAGAAGCTGAAGTGTGACTTCACAGCCATCTCTAGCTTAGAGCTGATGGCCTTTTTACAAGGTTTCTATTTGTTAGATGACTTCCAAATAACAGAATTACTTTTCACTACATACAAGCCTCATAACTCTACTGGAAACATGTATCTCCAACCTAATGAAGAACTGAGTGCTTTGCTAAAAGTGTAACAGCATGTTTAAGCACACCTGGAACTCGAAATCACAGCCACTGAGATTCTAGGCTGTTGGCAGAATATGAAGGAAGAATAGTCTCCTCACTTAAAAAGAAGAAAAATTAAAAAACCCAAAACCCTCTAGGTGCTGTTTTGGCCCTGCATTTAAATGAGTAAATTAGAGGGTTTTTTAATGGCTCTACACCTTTATTCATGTGATGCTTTTAAAAAGCCATTCAAAAATAGAGTTATTTTGGGGTGCCTGGGTATTCAGTTGGTTAAGCGTCTGACTCTTTTTGGCTCAGATCATGATCTCAGGGTTGTGAGATGGAGCCCCACGTCCAGCTCTGCACTGGGTGTGGAGCCTGCTTAAGATTCTCTCTCTCCCGGGGTGTCTGGGTGGCTCAGTGGGTTAAGCATCTACCTTCGGCTCAGGTCATGATCTCAGGGTCCTGGGATAGAGCAGCATGTTGGGCTCCCTGCTCAGCGGGGAGTCTGCTTTTCCCTCCCTCTCTGCCCCTTCTCCCCTCCCCCTGCTGGTGCTCTCTCTCAAATAAATAAAATCTTTAAAAAATAAAATAATCTCTTCCTCTCCCTCTGCTCCTCCCCCCTCCCTCCCTCTCAAATAAAGAAAGAAAGAATTATTTTCCTATTTGCTTGAAATTAAATGCAGACATAAAATTTTTACATTTTGTATTTTTAAGATAACTTGGTACTTTAAACTCATAGTGAGCAACGTACAAAGAATCTTCAGGAAAAATCTATCTAAAGGCCTAGAGAATGATAAGATTAACAGCAAACAAAAGGCTCATACCATAATGAAAATATTTCCCTGCACAGGGATTCAAGGCTGCCAGAGCTGGGAACTGGAGGAAGGTTAACACGGGAAGGTAAAATGCCACAGAGCTCCCTGACTGAAATTCAGCAGTTGCTTTTCCTCATTCAACATTCCCCTAGATGTTATAAGTTTATTACATTCCAGAGTTCCTAAAAAGTTAATTCAGACAGTTTTTGCCAGCTCATTTGTGGGGTGTGTGTGTGTGTGTGTGTACAGAGTTCTGGAGTTTGACAGAACTCTTTCCTAACGGTCACGCCACAGTTCCAAATACGGCTGTATCAACCACTACCATCATTTCATCGACCACTAGAACTGGTCCCTTCGTCCCAGGTCATGAATAGGTTTGTTGTTTTTTTTTTTTAAGATTTTATTTATTTATTTGACAGAGAGAGCCAGAGAGCACAAGCAGAGGGAATGACAGAGGGAGAGGGAGAAGCAGGCTCTGCACTGAGCAGGGAGCCCGATGCGGGACTTGATCCAAGGACCCTGGGATCATGACCTGAGCCGAAGGCAGATGCTTAACTATCTGAGCCACCCAGGCACCCCATGAATAGGTTTTCTTAACTAATAAGCAGTCCGTGTTGAATATAAAATATTGCTTCTTTTTTATTTCTTCATTCTTTTTGCCTCTGTCCCAAGCTCTTCTGTTTACAAATATCTTAAAAGCGATGCCCACATCCCAAGACCATTTCTTCAAAATATTTTACTTTCTTCGTTTTCAGTTCTGTCTTCCATTTCTTCCTAACCAACCAAAGAACAGACAGTATTTCTAAAGAATCTAGCTCTCTAAAGCAAGAATACCACTACATCATTAGAAAGAAACAAAAAACATTTCCTACAGGTCACTGGAAAAGTCTTTTCAATTTCCATACTACAATTTCCTGGCTTCCTGTCTCTTCTATACAATGAGGAAAATTCCTCTTGGTGTAGACCTAATCACCAGCTACCATGCTATCAATTCAATGTATTAATGTGAAAGGCCCCCTAGAACTATTCAGAGGGAGTCTGGCATTTAATGCACTCATTAAATGCATACTGACTTACAGAAGCAAGAGACCATGAATGAGAAAAAAAAGAAGCTAATTCCTTAATATTGATGGCTATAAGTTAAATTAACAATACATTCATACCTCATTTTCCGACATCATCCCTGGAGTGAGTTGGGGACCTGTCCCTAAGGAAATGACCAAAACCTCTTCTGGCTGTACTTCCTGGATGGTTTCTTGAGATGACCCTTCATGGTCCATATGTAAGTCCATTAGCACATTGGTGCGGCTTCTACTTCGAGTTGCTAATAAAAAAATATTCAAATATGATAATTTAGAGAACAAGACAAGATGAAGAAAATGGTACAGTAAATATAAAAATGTATCTTCTATTAATGTAGGACACTTGCACATGCACAAAAAAAGAGGGGTGAGAATATGAATTTAAAAAAAAACCCTACATCTTCCCAGTTACTCTAATGACTGACACAGATTCTCCTTCAAAACTGATAGAAACAATAGTCTATGTGTATCTGACATCAAGTGACACACGGATGAGCACGCCTGCAGAACAGCAAACACATCTCTCAGCTTAAGGCTTGGAGTAACAAGAAGAGCACTACCTTATTTCTTATCAAGATACCTTCAACTATTTCTCCTACAAAAGGATTTAACTGCCACTGAACTTACAAGCATCAAAAAACTTCATACAGAAATCTGAGAGCCATATAAAGTAATATACGCTAATTGGACAACCATTGACAAAATCAGAATCAGTTTTTGAAGACACATTGATTTTCCTGAAATATACTAATCTCCTTCCAAAAATGCAGGAAAAAAAGAGTTCCCTTCCCTTCTGCTTTATAGAAACATTCTAAATTAATGAAAAATCTAATTATTTTGGGGTGCTTTTTTTCTATAAGTAAGCAAGCTTTACCTATAAGTAAAAACAAGTAATACTTTTTTCTAAAATAATCACCCTACACATCTTACAAGAACTTTTGGACACTGAAAGATTTAGATAGTTTGACAATTTCTCCATGAGTTTAAGTCTTCCGTGATAAGCTTCAAATTTCTTTCAGACAGCAGTAAATTTCAGTACAACCGGAATACTAAATAGAAATTCTACTTCAGTGCAAAATAATCAAAAGCACAGACATAAAGCAAAAACACTCTATAATAACAAAAGTCTTTCAACTTCACTTTGAAAGCTGACCTACTTGAAGACAGAAATATAAAGAATCCTCTTCCAGCGCCTGGGGGCTCAGTCCGTTGAGCTTCCGACTCTTGGTTTCTTGGTTTTGGCTCAGGTCATGATCTCAGGATTGTTGGATTGAGCCCCATGTCAAGCTCTGCGCTCAGCGGGGAGTCTGCTTGAGATTCTTTCCCTCTCCTTCTCTCTCTGCCCCTCCCCACCCCGTGTGTGTACCCACTCTCTCTAATAAACAAATAAATCTCAAAAAAATATAGAGTCCTCTACACAATGCTGTAGATCTGTTCATTAATCACTCTTACTTTCAAAATCCAGAGCACAGATCAATTTCCAAAAGTCGAACACAGGCTCACTCCCACCTTTTATTTGCTGACCCTCACTCACTGTCTTCTACTGAACTGTGAACTTAAATCCAACTTTATGAACAACTACATGAATCTTAAGCAACAAACCTTATAATTTATAAAAATGCAAGTAATCAAAATCCATGTAGCAATTTACATAAAGCAAAAGCAACATGCACATGGAGCACACTTGCATATACTATTTCTTCAATGAAAGTTATATAAGAAGAGGAAGAACAGCCTATTACCCACCAAATGGGGTTACTAGAATAATATGAGCAGTGAGATTGGTGGCTGAGGGATCCCAGGCAGTGATGGCTGCTAACTGTTGTCCTGGGTTGCGAAAGCATTAAACAGAAAGAAAATCAACCCTCTGAATAATGGACACATTTTTTAAAAATATGAAATAAATTCAATGACCAGGTCATATGACTATACAAAGTAATAGTGGGCAAACATTTGAAGTTTATTTTCCATTATACCCATATTTAATGATACTTCTAGATGACAAGGAATGAAAGAACTAATGTACAGGAGTGAATAATGGAGGAAAAAAATCTCTGATTTACTAAAAATCATTTATTTCTTCATGTTAAAAAAGTGCAAACAGGTTATAATATTAAAAATAACTGAGTGCTGGGGCACCTGGATGGCCAGTTGGTTAAGCACCCAACTCTTGATTTCAGTTCAGGCTGTGATCTCAGGGTTGTGAGATCAAGCCCCACATCAGGCCCCACGTTCAGTGGGGAGTCTGCGTCTCTCTCTCTCTCTCCCTCTGCCCCCTGCCCTGCTCGTGTGCTCCCACTCCCTCTCTCTTTCTCTAAAATAAATAAATATTTTTTAAAAATCACTGAGTGTCAGGGGCGCCTGGGTGGCTCAGTCGTTAAGCATCTGCCTTCGGCTCAGGTCATGATCCCAGGGTCCTGGGATCGAGCCCCACATCGGGCTCCCTGCTCGGCAGGAAGCCTGCTTCTCCCTCTCCCACTCCCCCTGCTTGTGTTCCCTCTCTCGCTGTGTCTCTCTCTGTCAAAATAAATAAATAAAAAATCTTTATAAAAAAAAAAATCACTGAGTGTCAAACTTCATTTTTTTTCTATTTTTAATTCTGAAAACGGACATTTTGGGATGATGAAAGCCAAAGACTTGAAGATACGATGCCATATTTTTGTTGATGATATTATTCCATTATTAGGTTAAATGTAAGATGGATTAATTTTAAGAAACTGTCAGTTCTTAACAAACCAGCTCATGGAAATTTAAAAATGAAATCCCATTCTTCAAAATGTGTAAAATAACTATTAATGTTCACTAACTGTTGCTAAGCTCATTTTCATTAAAAAATGGGCACTAAAACACTGCTCCCTTGGCCTAAACACTCTTTCTCTCCCTCTCTGGTCTACTTTGTCTAACTCCCATTCATCCTTCAAGAGAAAGTATATGCTTCACTGTCTCCAGGATCTTCTCCTGACACCATCACCAACATGGGTGCCCCATAAGCCTCCATGTATGCTTATCTCCATCAAACACAGCATAATGACAGCAACTGGTCTCCTCTTATTCTCCCCAACTAGACTATCAGCAACTACCAGAGCAACGGCATATCCTAGTGGTCTTTGTATCCCCAGTGTCTAACACGGTGCCCCCCCATGCAGGGTAGTCATTACACCTACTCTTTTTGCATGGATTTTTTGCATGAATTAAATGAAACAACATCTATAAAGTGCTCATCCACAGTCTGGTACAGAGTACATGGTAATGCTAAATGTGTGTGTGTGTGTGTGTGTGTGTGTGTGTAGATAACAGATGTTTACTAAGTGAATAAAACTTAATTAAACCCAATTCTTAAACTTGACAAAATGAAACCTTTATTTTATAAAATAACAAAGATAACCTTAGCTCACTTGATAAAAATTATTAAAAATAACAATAATGGAAAAGTTGTAACTGTATTTTCAACTTTACCGACAGAAACCTCTAAGTTATTATTATATTACTTAGAACTTTGAAGAAATGACAGGGCTATATAATTCAAATACTGACACTTTCAAAATTTTCCCAAAAAAGTTACAAAAATATCAATAAAGTATACTGTAGATGGCATGATCTCAATTAATTATGAAAAGTATGTCTAGATAAAGCTAAAGCCTACACATAAACCTTAACTGGTCCAATTTTTAAAAATTGTATTAGTATCAGTAAACACAAAGGGAAAGGCTTTCCCAAATTATTTAAAATCATATTCCAAAACACTGAGCAGTAATAAAGGTCAATAAAAAAATACTATATTTAAGGGAAAGCCCGAATATGAGAAATGCTCTTTACCTATAGGCAATCGATTCTTTTTATTTGCTGGAGTGGTTGCTGGAGACAGCTGAGGAGTATTATAGGGAGTCATTTCCAAACTGCTGCTTTTTCCTGGCTTTGCCTGGGGCAGGTTTGCCAATAAATTGTCAAGAGCCATCCTATCTTCTCTCAGTTGATCTCCAGACATCACACTCTTCATAAAATTCACCTGGCAAAGGTAAAAGGACATTAGCTAGTGAGATCAATTTTTCAAACACAATATCTATTTCTCACACAATGTACTTATCTATGACTCTGCCCATGCTTAGATAAATTACTTTTGAGAAAATCCTATTAAAGAATAAGGCCATTACCAGAGTAATAAGCTGACTATAGGTTATATAAACCACAGTTCTGCTCAATCCTTCCAGAAGATTAACGGAGGACATTGGAGGGGTCTCCACTGCACGGCCCCCAATCACAACATCAAGAAAAGCAGCAACACAGCTCTGTTAAACAGGAAAAGATCACAGTGAAATATTTCCTCTTTAAAATAAGGGGACAAAATTTCTGGTTAAGGTAGACAAGCATGCAAAAGTTTTTCTTCTTGAAAATTATATTAAACCCAACAATGAAAAAATTAAATTCTTTTTTTTTTTTTTAAAGATTTTATTTATTTATTTGAGAGAGAGAAAGTGAGAGAGCACAAGAGGGGGGAGCGGGAGAGGGAGAAGCAGACTCCCCGCTGAGCAGGGAGCCCGATGCGGGACTTGATCCCGGGACTCCAGGATCATGACCTGAGCCGAAGGCAGTCGCCTAACCAACTGAGCCACCCAGGCGCCCTTAAATTCTTTTTAAATTGACACAGAATTGTCTCCATGAAATTCTGGTATGTGAAAGAAACATGACACAAAACAGTGCACACTCCCCTACCATTTGTGAAAAGGGATGGATGGGGTGACTGGGAAAACATATGTAAGAATTTGCTTGTATACATATAGACCTCTTGAAGAAAACATGAAAGACTGAGAACATCGAGAACCTTTTGGGGAGGAAATAAAGGTTTGAGATCAGAGGTGAAAGTGGAATTTCACTATAAACCTCTGAATTTTAAATAAGGCTGAATGGGGGGGGGGGCGCCTGGGTGGCTCAGTTGTTAAGCGTCCACCTTCGGCTCAGGTCATGATCCCAGGGTTCTAGGATCGAGCCCCGCATCGGGCTCCCTGCTCCGCGGGAAGCCTGCTTCTCCCTCTCCCACTCCCCCTGCTTGTGTTCCCTCTCTCGCAGTCTCTCTCTCTGTTGAAAAATAAATAAAATCTTAAAATAAATAAATAAATAAATAAGGCTGAATGTATAGCCTACTCAAATATGATTAAAATCTAATTTAACTGAACAATGCTATAAAACATATTTATGAAATACACTTAAAATTATACAATTGTCGCTCATTTGCTTTTGTGATTTTTTTAATTACACTATTTAAAGATTTATTCATCCATTTTAGAGACAGAGAGTGCGTATGTGTGTGCACACACATGCACTCAGTGGGGAGGGACAGAAAGAAAGGGACAGGGAGAGAATCTAAAGCAGATCCCGGCTGAGCACAGAGCCTAACCTGGGCCAATCTCAGGACCGTGAGATCATGATCTGAACAGAACCCAAAACTCAGACACTCAACTGACTGAGCCACCCTATTTATTTTAAGACTTTTTTTTTTTTTAAAATAATCTCTATGCCCCGGGGTGCCTGAGCAGCTCATCGGACTCCTCATTTCTGTTCTGATCAGGATCTCGGGGTCATGGGATTCAGGCCCACATGGGGCCCTACACTTAGCATGGAGTCTACTTGAAATTCTTTCCCCCTCCCTCTCCCTCTGCTCCTCCCCCTGCCTGCATATGCACGCCCTCTCTAAATAAATAAATAACTAAATAAATAAATAAATAAAATATTTAAAGTAATCGCTACATCCAACATGGGGCTAGAACTCAAACCCCGAGATCAAGAGTTGCATGCTCTACTGACTGAGCCAGCCAGGCGCCTTATCAAATTTTTAAAATAAAATAATCTTAAAAGCTCTTTGGCTCTCATTACAGTGGCATCTCCTTAACACTTCAGTTAAGTGAGAATTAGTAATCTTCAGTTACATCTTCCTTTAAATGCTGCTGATCCAACACTGTATTCTCTACAGCTATACCAAGGGTAATTGAAAAGAGTAATTTATTCTTAATAAATTAAAGGACAAGATTAAAGAAAGACAATAGTTAAGTTCACTAATACTTTGGCAAAATTTTCTATAAATGGTATTTCACACAAGATAGTATTCATTCTTACTTTATCAAATTTTCCAAGGCTGCTCTTTGTCCGGGGATCTCCCTCTTCAGAGCCGGTCATTGCCAGTTGCTGCAAAAGGCGGCCAACCTGTAATCCAAAGCAGTAGTTGGGAGACACGGGCTATAGATACTTACAAATTCTTCTCTATGAAACTGCTTCCATTCTAGTCTAAAAAGCTGTTTCATAATAATATTTACACCATCTGACCAGGCATGCAAAGTAGGGTCCCAAATTAAATGTGTATCTTCTCTACATCAGCTTTTACTATATTTAGATTAAGAGTTATAGACAATAAATAGAAAATTTTATTTTAACATTACATTGACAATAAGAAATAAAAATATAATACCTTTGTTTCTGGTATTATACTTTTGATACATTTAGGAATTTTAAAATTCACTGCAAAAGTTGATTCAAATTACCTGAAATTAATATTAAGTACTTTTCCCTTTATAGTTCACAAAATTCTCAAGGTAGAATTTTTTTTCTAGATTTAAAAAATCCTACAGAACAGAGCTGCTTGGAAAGTAAATGTTAATTCACAGAGCAAGTTCCTTACTGGTAAAAGAGAACTGTTAATCTACTCTCTTTACTTTTTTTTAGATTTATTTATTTATTTCAGAAGAGGCAGGAGGGACAGAGGGAGAGAATCTCAAGCAGACTCCCCAATGAGCACAGAGCCCAACATGGGGCTCGATCTCACAAACCTGAGATCATGACCTGAGCCAAAATCAAGAGTCAGACGCTTATCGATTGAGCCACCCAGGCGACCCTAATCTACTCTCTTTAAAGACACTTTGAGGAAAGCTCGTATCATACAGTATCATCTTAATATCTGGTATAATTCCCTTTTTTACTCATTTTGAGAAAATAAGTGATTCAATCTCTATTGGAACAACAAAAATAAAAACCTACAACTATACTATCTTAAGAATAAATTTATTCTTTCATAGATGATAAAAAACTTTAAATTTTATTTCAGGGATTTTTATATAGTTAATTGCTAAACATACCAACATAAGAGAAATGCCCATGGGAAGAAAAAACTTATCATTAAAAAAACATCATCCAGGGGCGCCCAGGTGGCTCAGTCATTGGGCGTCTGCCTTCGGCTCGGGTCATGATCTCAGGGTCCTGGGATCGAGCCCCATATCAGGCTCCCTGCTCCGTGGGAGGCCTGCTTCTCCCTCTCCCACTCCCCCTGCTTGTGTTCCTGCTCTCACTCTCTCTCTGTCAAATAAATAAATCTTTAAGGGAGCCTGGGTGGCTCAGTCATTAAGCGTCTGCCTTCAGCTCAGGTCATGATCCCGGGGTCTGGGATCGAGCCCCGCATTGGGTTCCCCACTCTGCGGGAAGCCTGCTTCTCCCTCTCCCACACCCCCTGCTTGTGTTCCCTCTCTCGCTGTCTCTCTCTCTGTCAAATAAATAAATATTTTTTAAAAAATAAACAAAATCTTTTAAAAAAAATATCATCCAAAGATATATTACATTCTAAATAAACTCAGTTTCTTCTTTACAGTATTTCTGGAGGATAGGATATGATTAAAAGATTCCCTTAAGAAATAATAACATGGGAGTGGCTGGGTGGCTCAGTCAGTTCAGCATCCGACTCTTGATTTCAGCTCAGGTCATGATCTCAGGGTTGTGAGATCCAGCCCTACATAGGGCTCTGCACTGGGCGTGGAGCCTGCTTAGGATTCTCTCTCTCTCCCCCCTCTCTCCCTCTGCCCCTCCCCACTCCTCTTCTCTAAAAAAAAAAAATAAGTAACATGATTCCAGTAGTTCTCATGATAAAGGGGAAAAGTGCTAACATAAATCCAAAACTCCTCTTTCTGAAACTGAGGTCCAGAAGAGTTTCAGATTTTAAAATCTGAAGATTTTAGAAAGGTTGATTAGTGCATACATGTAACATAGGCAGTATTAAGGGTGGCATCCTGTAATCAAATGTATTCGCATTTCTACAGCAAAACATGAGTATTCATGCCCTAAAAGGAATAACTAGCAGTGATAAACAGTCTCATGTTAGCTCAAGTCAGGTTTTGCTACCATATAATGTATAAAAGATGATGTATAAATAATTTCAATCACGCTGGGTCTTGAAATCATGGGAAAGGGATGGTGTCCCTATTCTAGAAAATCTAATCAACTAGGGGCGCCTGGGTGGTTCAGCTGGTTAAGCATCTGCCTTCAGCTCAAGTCATGATCCTGGAGTCCCAGGATCAAGCCCCACATCAGGCTCTCTGCTCAGCAGGGAGTCGCTTCTCCCTCTCCCTCTGTTCCACCCCAACTTGTCCTCTCACACTCTCTCTCAAATAAATAAAATTTTAAAAATAAAAATAAAAAAAATAAATAAATAAAAACTAACACAAGGGGCACCTAGGTGGCTCAGTCGGTTAGGCATCTGACTCTTGGTTTCAGCTTAGGTCATGATATCACAGTCCTGGGATCAAGCCCCACGTTGGGATCTGAGCCCAGTGGGGAGTCTGCTCAAGAATTTCTCTCCCTCTCCCTCTGTCCCTCCCCTCACTCACGTGCTCTCCCTCTCTCTCTAAAATAAATAACTAAATCTTTGGGGAACTAACAAAATATATTTTTTAAGATTTTATTTATTTATTTATTTGACAGAGAGAGAGACAGCAAGCACAAGCAGATGGAGTGGCAGGCAGAGGGACAGGGAGAAGCAGGCTCCCCGCAGCAGAGAGCTCGACTCAGGGCTTGATCCCAGGACTCTGGGATCATGACTTGAGCTGAAGGCAGATGCTTAACAGACTGAGACACCCAGGTGCTCCAAAAACTAACAAAATACGACTACAATATTTTTAAATCCCAATATAACTGCTCTTCTTTCTTTTTTTATTTCAGAGAGAGAGTGTGTGCGCGTGCATGCACAAGCGGGGGGTGGGGAGGGCAGCATGGGAGAGACTCTCAAGCAGACTCCCCGCTGAAGGTGGAGCCGGACCTTGGAGCTCAAAGCAGGGCTCAATCCCACAACCCTGAGATCACGACCCGAGCTGAAACCAAGAGTGGGACACTCAACTGACTGAACCACTCAGGTGTCCTGTAACTGCTTTTATCTCTTAAGAAGCAAATGTTTAAGCCAGTTTGAGGAAAGGGAATGGTAAGAATATATACATATTGTCATCATATTTTCTGTTGCCACCCCACTACTCACTCAACTGATTTTCAACTGAATGCCATATTAACGATAATAGCAAAAGCATACCTGCATCAGATTAAATCTTGCCACCTCATTAATAGGAGCATCAGAAATTATTCCATACTGTTCTGGATTGACAACTGCAGGACAAATGAAGCAGGCCAACAGGAGATCAGTACACATTGCCCTGACCTCCCCAACTTCCAGTCTATCTACACAGGAGAGGGTTTTGTACATCTGTGACACAATCCACCTCAAACTATGTGGAAAGCAGTACGTGTTCTGTTTCAGATAACCAATAAACTTGTTCACCAGAGCCACCAGTTTGGCCTCATTGGAATCCACCATCTCTTGAACCTTTTGCCTGAATCTATCTGAGCCTTTCTCTCCAAAGAGTTTTTCCTGTTGTAATGGGGAGAACCTATCAATTAGCTTGTTTGGATCTGTTTCCAGGTGATCTTCATCTTCAACAAGCAGTTGCATGATTGGCTCATGTAAAGTAGCTGTGAGGAAAAGTTTGGCGGAAAACAGTCCTTCAGAAAAAAGTTTAAATAAGATGCTGAAGGCACAAGTTCCTCTCCTCAAAAGTCGCCTGGGGTTGTCACTTTCTTTAAGTTCAAATTCAATCAAGTATCTCAAAACCTGAAGGAGGTAGCTTTCATCTTCTTGCATAATGCAGTTGCCATAGAGGGAGGTAAAAACTGTGTAAATAACACTTTGTGTGTTCTCCTGATTAAGTTTCTCCCCAGCAACCAAAGAGGAGGCAATAAGACGAGGATTCTCCCTTAACCGACTCAAGAATTCTCCATAAGCAGTCTCCTGAAATCCCAATTGCTTATATCCATCAACAAACTGTGTATCTTCCAAAATCTTGGCATGTTGGCAACATTCAGCAGGGGAAGCTTCAGCACTAAAAAATGAGCAAACAAGCAAAACAATAAAATCAATAAAAATAATACAATACATACATTCCACTGAAACCTGGAAATGTAGATTGATTATAGTCCTAGCAATGAGATCACTCCGAACTGCTCAAATCTTTCAGCCCACCAGCATCTGAATATGTGAAGAAAGGCAAAACCAAAAAGTACAAGGGAGGACAAATTCATCCTAGTAAATCAGGTTCAATGAAAAATAGCAAAAAATAACCATTCTTCTTAG
>NC_138382.1:71495440-71548715 GCF_054177405.1 Leptonychotes weddellii | reverse complement strand
AAGTAGTAAAGTTACTCCATTTTCTTTTTCTTTTTTTTAAGTAGGCTCCATGCCCAGCGTGGAGCCCAACGTGCAGCCTCAACTCATGACCCTGAGATCAAGACCTGAGCTGAGATCAAGAGTAGGATACTTAACTGACTGAGCCACCCAAATACCCCAAAAGTTACCCCATTTTCAAGTCTCTTTCAGTCCTTCTATTTACATCGTGGAGAAAATCTAAGCAAGGTGCCAATTTATCTTCAACACTTCTCTACCACTTTGCTAATCTCTCCTTTTAATTAAAGGATAGCAGGCCTCAAACCCAGCACCTTTTTTTTATTTTTAATTTTTATTTATTTCGAGAGACAGAGACAGAGTGCAAGCAGGGGTGGGGCAGAGGGAGAGAGAGAATCTTAAGCAGGCTCCACGTTCAGCACGGAATCCCACGAGGGGCTTGATCTCAAGACCCTGAGACCATGACCTGAGCGGAGACCAGGACCCGAACCGAAACCAAGAGCTGGACGCTTAACTGACTGAGCCACCCAGGCGCCCCAAACCCAGGACCTCCTGCAAATAGTAGCTAGCTAGGTTTCATAACATTGTTTTGTTTTTATTATATTTAAGTTGCTTTTTATTTAGGATATAAAGTATTATTAGCCTTTCATTATGTAATAACATAAAACTTTTTTTTTAAGATTTTTATTTATTTGACAGGGAGCTGGAGAGAGAGCAGGAAAGAAAGCACAAGCAGGGGGAGCTGCAGACTCCCCGCTGAGCAGGGAGCCCAACGCAGGGCTCGATCCCAGGACCTGGGGATCATGACCTGAGCTGAAGGCAGACGCTTAACCAACTGAGCCACCTAGGCGCCCCAACATAAAGCTTCTTGAAAAATATTTTTAAATTTTGTCCACAAAAAAAGACAAATAAATAATAGTACAAGTAGGATGCAGATTTGGGAAAAATTATGATGTTACTCAAGGATTAAGCATGGGAAACATTTTTAGATACTGATGCCTACACCCTGACAGAACTGCCAGTTACTTTTTTTCTTGTTCATTATATAGGTACTTCTAGTGCTTACATAATATATTTTTTTCTTTTCTTAGTGCTTACATAATATTCGTATTAACCTGATATGGCAAAAAAGGACATGACTGCCAATTTTTAATGACATACCTGCCACAATGTTAGCTCCTATATTTTATCAATCAAATATTTTAAGTTTGAGGATTTATTTTAACTACCCACCACTTTTCAGGAATCTAACCAATCCATACAAGAGATAGACATCCCTTGCAAATATTTTTTATAAATATAAATAACCATCTTGAATTACAAGGATTTGTCTACATGACAAAGTCTACATGTCTACATGTCTACAAGACTTAACCTCCTTCAGTGCAGTAATAGTTTATTACTCATTTTATAATGTTTTGTTAAATTACATGACCTAAAAATCATCAGGTATTAAAAATAATGAACTCATTTATTTCCAAAAAATGGACAGACAAGCACAGTAAGCTTAACACACTTCCTTCACTCATTCATTCAACAAATGTTTGTTAAACATCTACAATGTGCTAGGCACTGATGAACAAGATGGGTAAGGTCTGCCCTTAAGGGCCCCATGTTTTCACACTGTATGTGATAATAACAATTCTGAACGGTTTTCACAGATCAGATTTCTATATACCCTCTATTTGGAATCCTTTGCCAACTCTTGTCATTGGCCAGTTAAATCTCACTTAGGCATCAGAGTCCAGCTGAAACCAAGGAACCTTTCCTAGCCATTCTCATACTTTCTCATTTGGGCTCATCTCTATCACAGTATTTTATACTGTTAGCAACAAAATGTTGTTTTCTCAACAAAACTCCAAGTTATCTGAAGTAGGGAGATAGTCATCTTGGTATCCCCACTGCTTAGCAGACAGACTGGTGTTTAGCAGGTACTGATTTAATGTCTGCATTTATAAAAAGTTAATAAAGGACTGAATGATGACGAGCAATGTGCTAATTAGGAATCAGCCAAGCGACTTCTAACCAGTTCCAAAATAATTAAAGAACAGTAACTAAATTTAAGTTGAAAATATCTACTATCTTTCTAATAAGCATATTTGAAATAATTATTAATGTACTAAAAAAGATATTTCCTCACAATTAAGAAATAACCATCGGGGCGCCTGGGTGGCTCAGTCATTAAGCCTCTGCCTTCAGCTCAGATCATGATCCCAGGGTCCTGGGATCGAGCCCCACATCGGGCTCCCTGCTCCGCGGGAAGCCTGCTTCTCCCTCTCCCACTCTCCCTGCTTGTGTTCCCTCTCTCGCTGTGTCTCTCTCTGTCAAATAAATAAAATCTTCAAAAAAAAATTTTTTTTTAAATATATAACTATCAATAAGGGGAAAAAAAAGGAAACAATGATACTTTAATATCTTCAGTTGGTATATTTGAAACAATACTAAACCATCCTAGGAAAAAAAACAGACTTAGTATCAACTCTTCCTGGCACAAGAACAAGGAACCAAAAGGCACCCTACTTGGAAGATGCAAGTAATATAAAGCCAGAGAGTATTTACAACTCAAGTGAACACTACACCAGACTTTTTGTTATGACACCAAAATTCTAGACCCTACCAAAGTAAATAAAATCCAAATAGATGTAGATTTTACCCCCTATACACTACTAATTTTCCAGAACTAAAGAAGACAGACCACAGAAATAATGAAATTCATGCATACCCAACAGCCTGTGGGTTAAGCTTGGATTTTATTATACGACTAAACTGAGAGAATATCAAAACCTGGACAGTGAAAGAAAAAAAAAAACCTGGACAGCAAATAGGCATTACTTCGTAAATACTAATGTATCCTCACTTGTTCCAGTTCAAAAATCTTTGACTTTTTAAAATATTACTTGAAACCATTACTAATGTAACTGGCAGTATTAAACAAGACTGAGTTTGAAAGACACTAATGAGTTATGGCACACCTCTACTATCGAATAGTACACACAATGATTAAGGAGACAGAGGTACCAGAAAGCTGTCCATCATCTACCATTACATGAAAAAAGCACAGCACAGGACAATGCACATGGTAAGACCCAGAGGCAGCCAAAACACATCACTTGAGCAAGACTACCTGGACTCAAATCTCAGCTCTGCCCCTCACTAGCTGTGCAATCTTTGGTAATTACTTCTCCTTGCCTCACTTTTTTCATCTGCAAATGGATATAAAAGAGAATCTAATTCATAAGGTATGTTCACAGGGTTGTGAAGATTTAACAAGTTAATATACCTAGGGGCGCCTGGGTGGCTCAGTTGGTTAAATGGCCGACTCCTGATTTTGGCTTAGGTCATGATCGCAGGGATGTGAGATCGAGCCCTACCTATGTCAGGCTCCGTGCTGGGCATGGAACATGCTTAGAATTCTCTCTCACCTTTTCCCTCTGTCTCTCCCCCCTCAAAACAACAACAACAACAACAATAAGTTAATATATGTAAAGCACTATGCAAGCATAAGTGTTAACTATAATTTCTGGGAAAAAAAACAAAACAAAACCCAAAATGTATAGTATGTGCATGTATATGTGGGGAAGAAAAGCTTTCATTTTTTGCTTTTTTTTTTAAAGTTTATATTTATTTTTTTAAGTAATCTCTATACCCAACGGGGGCTCAAACTCAGAACCCTGTGATAAAGAGTCACATGCTCTTCTGACTGAGCGAGCCAGGCACCCCTTTTCTGCATTGTTTTTAGGTTTTGTTTTGTTTTTTTAATTATTATATGTTATGTTAATCACCATACATTACATCCTTAGTTTTTGATGTAGTGTTCCATGATTCATTGTTTGCGTATAACACCCAGTGCTCCAGCTTTTTGTTTTTTGTTTTTAAGATTTATTTATTTTAGAGACAGAGCGCGCACATGAGCAAGTGGGGAGCAGGGGCAGAGGGAGAGAGAATCCCAAGTCAACTTCATGCTGAGCACAGAACCCAATGCAGGGCTTGATCCCACAACCCCAAGATCACAACCTGAGCCAAAATTGAGTTGGACGCTTAACTGACTGTGCCACTCAGGTGCCCCTTAAGTTTTGGGGGTTTTGTTTTGTTTTTAAGATTTATTTATTTGAGAGAGAGAGAGAGCGCGCGCGCACATGAGCAGGGGGGAGGGGCAGATAGAGAGGGAGAAAAAGACTCCCCTCTGAGCAGGGAGCCTGATGCAGGGCTCATTCCCAGGACCCTGAGATCATGACCTGGGCTGAAGGCAGACGCTTAACCAACTGAGCCACGCAGGCACCCAGTTGTTGTTGTTGTTTTAAATAAAGAACATTACTTTAGTAATTTAAAAAAATGAGAACATAATAAAAACTTGGCACTAAGACCCCCCCCTGCTGAAAGATTTGCTAGTGCAATTACTTAAACACTCAGGACCAGACAAATTCTGTGAATAATTATATATTAAAACTGTGAAAGTTTTCAAGTGCAACAAAAAAGACAGTACTTCGGGACACAGTTCAACAATAACAAGCTACACACCAATAAGCAGAACTACAACGGCTTTAAAATTACGTCCTTTGATTTCCCAGAAGCAATAAATTATACAAAAATATGCACCCAATCTAGAAATGGGTATCAGGAACTTTCACAATTAGATAAATCTCCATTAATTTTATTAGTCTGAAATTAAATACCACCAAATCTAATTTCCTCTTATTCAACAATCTCTAATGACAACTCACTAAGACATATATAAACCTGGAGTTCAAGATAAACCAAATGATTTTTTAAAAACCTAAAATCCTTAGAACCCTTTGAGAATTTCTGAGAGGAAGATTTCACCACCTCACATGCTTTCAGGAAGCTTTGGTCCCTTGGATAAACATAGCTTCCTCCATAAATACAGCGAGTGTATAAAACCACCAAAGAGAAGAGCAGAAAGAGAACTTCAAGCTTCAGCTGCATTTTTGCTGAGCTGTAATACTGGTAAAGCCTGTTTCAAGATCCAAGAGTCCACCCTAAAAATTAAGGAAGGTATATAAACAGCAGGCTGTCATGTTCATTTTATCACATTTACCAGAATGGTATCTCATAAAATTATAAATATTATCAAACTTCAAGAAGCATTATTATCATTGAAGGAAACTCCTTTATTTATAAATAAATAAATAGCAAATAAATCTAATTAGTTTAAATAGCTTTTCAAAAAGAATCAGTCATTAAGATGCCTCCATAGAATTACGAAATTCCTAATTTTAACTAGTTTACATATGCCTACAAAAAAAGAAAGAACTCAAAAATGCTAGTTGTCATTATCATTAATGATGGAACAGAAACTTACTTATAAGGAGGCTTAACAGGTCACTTTTCACAGAATCCAAGTTGGCCCATCACAACCTTGAATAGTCAGATACTAAAAAACACTTGGTTTTAGAGGACTCAAAGACTCCTTGGGTTCTAAAGGAGGTACTAAAGATGAAATAATTCTGCAAAAAGAATTCACCTAGTCTTTCCTAAGCTTTTCAATACAGAAATCTGTATTTGTAAACTTTTTGCAATTCTGCCTTGTGACTTTTAGACCTAATGTATTTTTGTCAGGTAGTCATGATTTACAAATAATCGAAGTAAAATCAATAGGTAGGGTCAGAGTTTTGCATTAGAAAATGAAAGGAGACAGTTTAGAGTGGGTTAAAAATAGATGCGTTTAGGGGCACCTGGGTGGCTCAGTAGGCTAAGTGTCTGCCTTCAGCTCAAGTCATGATCCCAGGGGCCTGGGATCAAGCCCTGCACTGGGCTCTTTGCTCAGTGGGGAGTCTGCTTCTCCCTTTCTCTCTCCCTCTGCCTCTCCCCCTGTGCTCAGGCCCATTCTCTCTCTCTCTCCCAAATAAATAAAATCTTAAAAAACAAAAGATGAGTTTAGCCTAAGTCCTAAAAACTTTAAAAATACATGTATTTGGATAAAATTAAGACTGCTTAGGAAGATAATTTGACTCTGATTCTGTAAAAAGAGAAATAGGCTAATATCCCTTGATTAATTCTTTTGTCCTTTAAATTTTCCAATTTTAATCCTTTCAAAGATTCACATAAAATAAACTGGAAACATAAATTAGTAAGTAAAAAAATAAGGAAGAACTGAACATGTTTGACGACATGCTTCCCACTAGTGTCTAGCGTGGGTGTACTGGCATTATAAGGGAGCAAGACCAAGCAAGCATCTTTTCGGACAGAAAGATTAATGAGCAGACATCTTGCCTGCTTTTACAGTTAAAACAGTAGACTTAAAGCCTTATATTTTAAAAACAGCATACAAAAAAAGTGTATACAAAGATAATTTTGGCTTTATATATATACACACATATATATATAATTACACTGTTAGCATTAAGCTATACTTTTCTTTTAAACATTTGGTTTAAATGGTTAAGCAACCATTCATTTATACATATTAAATACAACAACTTGAAGTATCAACAAACATTCACCACTTCTGACTTTTGCATTGCAGAGTTCAAAACTGGGTTTCAGGAGCACCTGGCTGGCTCAGTTGGAAGACCATGCAATTCCTGATCTCAAGGTCATAAGTTTGAGCCCCACACTGGGTGTACAGATATAAACTTAAAAAAAAAAAAAACAAAAAAAACCTGGGTTTCAGCTTAGAAACCATGAAAAACTGCCCTACTGAAAATGTTTTTACAAAATCATAATACATATTGAAACATATTCCAAAAAATGAGAAATATATAGGTAAGTATAAAGAAAGAATTTTTTTTTTAAAGATTTTATTTATTTATTTGACACAGAGAGAGACAGCAAGAGAGAGAAAATAAGCAGGGGGAGTGGGAGAGGGAGAAGCAGGCTTCCCGCGGAGCAGGGAGCCTGATGCAGAGCTCGATCCCAGGACCCTGGGATCATGACCTGAGCCGAAGGCAGACGCTTAATGACTGAGCACCCAGGTGCTCAAGAATTTTTTTTTTTTTGAAGATTTTATTTATTTATTTGACAGAGAAAGAGACAGCAAGAGAGGGAACACAAGCAGGGGGGAGTGGGAGAGAGAGAAGCAGGCTCCCCACTGAGCAGGGAGCCCGATGCAGGGCTCAATCCCAGGACCCTGGGATCATGACCTGAGCCGAAGGCAGACACTTAACCGACTGAGCCACCCAGGCGCCCCTAAAGAAAGAAATTTTAATTACCTATAATTTAAAAACAAGAAGGGTGCCTGGCTGGCTCAGTCTGTAGACCATGCAACTCTGGATCTCAGGGCTGTAAGTTCGAGCCCCACATTGGGTGTGAAGCCTACTTAAAATTTTTAAAAAATAACAAAAGCAAAAAAAAATAAAAAGAAATCAAACAGCTCGGTGCCTAAAGCCTCTTCTAAAATGTGTACATGATATAGAAATCATTGATCTTAGTTCCTTTAAAAATGAAAATACCTTGATTAGGATTATTTAAGGAGCAAAAGCCACAAATAATTCTATGCAAACACAAGTTTGGGTAGTTCAGATGTAAAAAAATACATAATTGAAATCCTTCATGACTATGAAAAGATTAACTCCAGAGAAGGAATTATATGTAGTGAAAAAACAGGAGTTGAAGAGAAAAAAAAATTAACCATTTGAGAAATTTTTTTCAAGTACTAGTCTTTCCACAGCAAGTAACAGAGATTCCACTTATATCAGCCTTTTACAAAAAAAAAAATTAAATTAAAAAATAAATCCTACTTTACCTTGCAGAATCCTAGAGTAATGTGGAACCAACTCTGTCCAATAAAATCCTAAAAAAAAATTTTTTTTTAAATTTTTTTCAAATAAAGTGAAATGTCTTTTTATTAGGAATATATCCACTTTCCCTCTTCAGTTTTCTACAATAATTAGGGGTAATTTTCCCAAATGCCATTACAAGGCAGCATCACCTTGTAAGGTGGGAAGCACTCTGTGCCACCACTGGAAAGCAGCTCACAAACTCACAGTGGAGCCAACTGGGCGAAGTGAGAAGTGACAGCACTGTGATAGTGGCCAAGAAGGCACCAGAAGACTAAGGCTTGTTTTAAAGTCAGGGATGTGGAACCAAGGTAGAAAAGAGTTAAAGAAGATTGAGAGCTGGAGTACCAAAAGATAACTAGCAATTACTAAAGGAAAGCCACGTTCCTGATGCTTTTCATATGCTATTGTTATTAGTCAATCCTATCACCCCCACTTTACAGATGAGGAATCAGGTTTAGAAAAGTCAAATAACTTACTGCCTAACACTCAGCTATCATGCAGCAGAGAATTCAAAACTAGATTTGTCTGACTTCACAGCCCACACTCTTCATTCCCCTATGCTGCCTCTCTGGCTCTTCTTCAGAATACTGACCTCAGGTTCCCTGTGAGCAATTTCACTGTAGCGAGCACTAGGAAGGGAGTGATACACCTGCAGGCAAATGATCACATACTATCATCTGGGTAGCCTCAATTTTTCAGTATTTCTTCATCTCAAGCTACCTTTACAATCTTTCCTCCCATTTTTCCATTTCACAGACCTAACACACTAGCCAGAAAAAGAAAAGAAAAAAAAAAGTAAAAAGACTTGGATATTCTATCTAATTTACAAATTCCTCTTCGTTCCTCAGCTTAT
Source organism: Leptonychotes weddellii (assembly GCF_054177405.1). Taxonomy (NCBI): domain Eukaryota; kingdom Metazoa; phylum Chordata; class Mammalia; order Carnivora; family Phocidae; genus Leptonychotes; species Leptonychotes weddellii. The sequence continues at coordinate 71,540,129 of NC_138382.1, read as the reverse complement.
TCCTTCACCTGGAGCCCTTTTCCAATAGCCCTATAGCCAATTACATCTATGATGTTCAATCCCGTTCAAATGTCATCTCCTTCATACAGCACTCCCTGATCTTCCACTCTCCCATTCAGTGGTAGTACCTCCAATCTAAATCTTCTTTACCCTTTATACTGGTACCTCTATAAACAACTCATGAGTCTGATAAAGTTTTAAAATAATCACTTCAGGGGCACGTGGGTGGCACAGTCGGTTAAGCCTCAGACTCTTGGTTTTGGCGCAGGTCATGGTCTCAGGGTTGTGAGATTGAGCCCCATGAATGTGTGGTGGTTTTGGTTTGAGCCTGCTGGGTTGGAATCCTACCTTCCACAGACTGTGGGACTTTGGCAAGTTACTTAACCTCTATGTGCTTCCGTTTCTTCTTTAAATAGGACCTACTACATAGGGTAGTTGTGAGGATTTTATAGGTCAGTGAAAGTAAGGCATCTAGCATGGTGCCAGGCACACTGCAGGAGCAGAATGCCTATTAGCCAGATACAGAATGTGTGTCCCTTCAGCTACTGAAGTGTAGCAGAACAAGTTACTTTATTTTTTTTTTTAATTTTATTTATTTATTTTAGAAAGAGAGAGGGAGGGCGCCTGGTGGCTCAGTCGTTAAGCGGCTGCCTTCAGCTCAGGTCATGACCCCAGGGTCCCGGAACTGAGCCCCACATCAGGCTCCCTGGTCCCCGGGAAGCCTGCTTCTCCCTCTCCCACTCCCCCTGCTTGTGTTCCCTCTTTCGCTGTGTCTCTCTCTGTCAAATAAATAAATAAAATCTTAAAAAAAAAGAGAGAAAGAAGAAGGAGAGAGGGAGTGGGGAGAGGCAGAGGGGGAGGGAGAGGGAGAAAGAATCTGAAGCAGACTCCGCACTGAGCACAGAGCCCAACACTGTGAGGTCACAACCTGAGCTGAAACCAAGAGTTCAACACATAACCAACTGAGCCACCCAGGTGCCCCAGAACAAGTTACTTTATGGATCGAATGCCCTGTGCACGGTGGTACACAAATATTTATTAGTGCTCTGCTAAACAATTTCACATTAGACTCTGAAACTTTGATATTTTGATATAAAAATATTTGATATGTTTGATATTTTGATATGGAAGATAGGTTGAAGAGTGTGAACTGAGAAATGAATAAATACATAAGTATAAAATTCTGAGTATAGCCCCAACACATATTGCATGTATTATTACTGTGTGTGCAGGTTTAGAAGTCTATTGTCTTAAACTAGTGCTGGTGTTTTTTAAAGATTTATTTATTTGAGAGAGAGAGAGCACGCATGTGGCGGGGGCGGGGGGGAGGAGCAGAGGGAGAGGGAGAGAGAAACTCAAGCAGACTCCACGCTGAGCATGAGCCCATCACTCAGCTGGATCTCCTAATCCTGGTATCATGACCTGAGCCAAAACAAAGAGTTGGACACTTAACCAACTGCGCCATCCAGGTGCTCCTTAAACCAGTGCTGTTTAAAACAAACATAATGTGGGGCGCCTGGGTGGCTTAGCCGTTAAGTGTCTGCCTTCGGCTCAGGTCGTGATCCCAGGGTCCTGGGATCGAGCCCCGCATTGGGCTCCCTGCTCCACGGGAAGCCTGCTTTTCCCTCTCCCATTTCCCCTGCTTATGTTCCCTCTCTCACTGTGTCTCTCTCTGTCAAATAAATAAATAAAATCTTTAAAAAAAAAAAAAACATAATGTGATACGGCTGGGTGGCTCAGTCAGTTGAGCATCTGCCTTCGGCTCAGGTCATGATCCCAGGGTCCTGGGATCGAGCCCCACATCAAGCTCCCTGCTCAGTGGGGGGGTCTGCTTCTCCTTCTCCCTCTACCTCCTCCCCACTGCTCACGTTCTGTCTCTGTCTCTAATAAATAAATCTTTTAAAAAGGGGAAAAAAGACTTTTTTACATTAAAAAAATAAAAGAACGGGGCACCTGGGTGGCTTGGTTGGTTGAGCGTTGAACTCTTGATTTTGGCTTAGGTATTGATCTCGGGGTTGTGGGATCAAGCCCCATGTTGGGCTCCATGCTTAGCGGGGAGTCTGCTTGAGATTCTCTCCCTCTGCCCTTCCTCCCGCTCACACAAGTGCATGCTCTCTCTCTCTCTTAAAATAAATAAATAAATCTTGGGCGCCTGGGTGGCTCAGTCGGTTGAGCGACTGCCTTCGGCTCAGGTCATGATCCTGGAGTCCCTGGATCGAGTCCCGCATCGGGCTCCCTGCTTGTCAGGGAGTCTGCTTCTCCCTCTGACCCTCCCCCATCTCATGCTCTCTCTCTCTCATTCTCGCTGTCTCAAATAAATAAATAAAATCTTTAAAAAAAATAAATAAATAAATAAATAAATAAATAAATAAATCTTAAATAACATAAATCACTTCACTGATTACTTATTAATTACAAAGGAAAAAGGGTGCCTTTACAATATAAATCTAGTAGATACTACTTTATTCAAATGATCAAATTTATATCAATAATGAAACTGACATCTGGTGCCTCTGATGGGATACACTGAGACCTAAAATCCACTACACAGCATTCCAACCAAAAATGTTTAACCTGAATCTGATCATGCAGAAACATTCAGACAAATCCAAATTGAGGGGCATCCTACAAAACAACTGGTCTGGATACTTACGGTCATGAGAGACACCCTCCACCCCGCCCCCTCCAAAAGGCTGGAAAACCAGTCCAGATTCAAGCAGGTAACTAAAAGCAATGCAAGCTCCTTAAATTAATCTTGGGTCAAACACAAAACCAAATATCTAAGGACAGTATTAGGACAACTGGGGAAATTTGAATAGGTACTCTGCGTTAAAGAATAATATTATATCCATGTTAAATTTCTTGAGGGTGACAACTAAACTGCAAATATGCAGAAGAAAGTGTTTGTTCTTGGGAAATACATACCCGTATTTAGAGAGTAAAGTGTCCTGATGGTATCTATACCTAACTCCCATAGGGTTCAGCAAAAAATGTGTCTACTAGTGCATAAAGCAAGCACAGCAAAATGTTAACAACTATGGAATCTAGATGAGAAGTACAAAGGTATTATTATACTACTGTTGCAACTCTTCTGTAGGCTTACAATTTTTCAAAGAGTTGGGAAACAATACTTAAAATTTATGGAGGGGGGGAGGGTGCCTGCTGGCTCAGTCACAGGAGCATGCAACTCCTGATCCCGGGGTCGAGAGTTCAAGCCCCACATGGGTGTAGAAATTACTTTAAAAAAAAAAGTTATGGATTCAAAACAACAAAATCAACAGAAAATAGGGAAAGGTGCAAAGATGACTTAGCACTTGTATTCTGCCTTCCAGAATTAACTGTTAACATCATCATAGTTGCTTTTAGTCTTTAAAGAAAACTTACGGTATCATCCCCTTTGCACCACCTCCACCCATTCTTAGAGCCCTCTAGAAGTTGCAAAATTATGAGGTAAGGTATGCCCATTTTCAACTTTACTAAATAACTGCAAATGTTGTCCCTCAAGGCAGCTGTACCCATTTAAACTCCTACATCGTTTAGAATCTGTCCTACATAGAAACTGTCCCACCGCAGTTTCTAAATTACCATTTTCAGAGACATCTTCACTAACTTTGATACTGTCAGACATTAAAATTTTTTTATCAATCTGATGTGAAAAATTCAGTGTCATTTATACCAACCTAGGATCACAAAGTAAAAGAACCTTAGCAAAATAAAAACTTCATCTACAAACCCTTCCTTTTATCACATCATTGTAGAACGTTCAGGATAATCAAACCCACATGGCAGCAAGTACTAAGAATGATTAGTCCCCACATGAAACCAAATGCCCACAAAAGCACTGCATAATGTTTGGGAAATAATCTGTCTTTTAAAAAACGTAAGATGAGGGCGCCTGGGTGGCTCAGTCGGTTGAGCGACTGCCTTCGGCTCAGGTCATAATCCCAGGGTCCTGGGATTGAGTCCCACATCGGGCTCCCTGCTCTGCAGGGAGCCTGCTTCTCCCTCTCCACTCCCCCTGCTTGTGTTCCCTCTCTCGCTGTGTCTCTCTCTGTCAAATAAATAAATAAAATCTTAAAAAAAAAAAAAAAAGTAAGACGAAAAGGTTCAAATTCAACCCAGCAAACATAATACTATTTGTAAGATTTTAAAAAATAGGTATTTTATTCCTAGAAATAAATAACCTAGCTCTTATAAATTAACTCATTTACTCATTCATCAAGTATTTACTGAGTACCTGTTATGTGCCAGCCACTATTCTAGCATTGTGGCAAAGACAAAGTCCCTATTCTCACAGAGCTAACATTCTAATGGGGAGACAAAAATTTACAAGACTAGTATACAAATAATATGATATCAGATAAATACATGCTATTAAAAAAATAAAGGGCAGGGACAAAGAATGACAAAGGAGACAGCGTAAGGACAAAGTACCAGGCATATCTCTCCAAGACAGTGATTTTTGTCATATGGTGTGTTCAATTCAACATAAACTATTTCAGCACCAATATCTTTTCACAAAATACTCTTCTTCACTTTTCCATACCCCCCTATATTTTTCCCAGAAAAAAAAAGTTTGCTGTAGTGGTTTTTCCACTATTGCTATTTTTTTAGAGGGGGAAAAAAAAAAATCACGACAGGTGCTTTACAAACAGTTGCAAATTTCAAGTCCCATATACTCTAAAAAATTGTTAACTGGGGCGCCTGGGTGGCTCAGTCATTAAGCGTCTGCCTTCAGCTCAGGTCGTGGTCCCAGGGTGCTGCTCAGCAGGAGGCCTGCTTCTCCCTCTCCCACTCCCCCTGCTTGTATTCCCTCTTTCACTGTCTCTCTCTCTGTCAAATAAATAAATAAAATCTTAAAAAAAAAAAGTTAACTGTGATCTGTCAGTGAGAAGTCTGATGCCAAAATAAAACTGAACTGTAAGAATTTAAAATGGAATTTTGAGAAAATGATTTACTAATTCTCCCAACTCTATCACCTGCACGTTTACTTTCTATCATATATGAAAAGAATAATAGCAATAGGAAAATATATCTGAAGAAAGATCCTGTGGTTTTTACTTAAGGACAAAAATATTAGAATTTTGGGGCACCTGGGTGGCTCAGTTGGTTAAGCGTCTGCCTTGGGCTCAGATCATGATCCAAGGTCCTGGAATCGAGCCCCACATGGAACCCCACTTCCACGTGACTCCCTGCTCAGCAGGAAGTCTGCTTCTCCCTCTGCCCCTTCCCCCCCACTCATTCTCTCTCTCTCAGATGAATAAATAAAATCTTTAAAAAAAAAAAAAAAGAATATCCCCCTCTTTAAAAGCCACACTACCTACATGATTTAAAGAAAACCAGCACGCACTAAAATTTCCTTTCACAGGCTTACACAAGAGCTTAGAAGGCTTCAACCACTTAGAACTAGGCGGTGCCTTACTACAAAAATCTAAGGGCCAAATATTCACTTCCCTTTTTTCCTCAGATTTTGCTGATTCCCCTGAATGAAGTATCTGCAGTCTATCTTTCAAAATTATTACTGTGACCCAGCCAAATCGTCTTTTACTTCTCTGTGTACAAAATTCCCTTTCATCTATACTATAATCCTATTTGCCTTGTCTTTTCTTAAAAAATAAATAAATAAGAAGATTCAAATATCCTTCCAGGCTGACTTATGGATCCCCAAACACTTCTACCTCAGGAGTTCTTAATCTTTTTGCACCATGGATCTTTTTGGTAGTCTGGTGAAGCCTATGGACTCTCTCTCAGATAGATTTTTATTTTTATTTTCTTGATTGTAATCTTGACACCCAACGTGGGGCTGGAGCTCACGACACTGAGATCAAGAGTCGCACACACTACCAACTGAGCCAACCAGGCGCCCCTCAGATTGCTTTTAAATACATAATTAAACATATGAAATTATGAAAGAAACCAATTATACAGAACTGTTATTTAAATATAGTGATTTGGTAATATATGTGCAGTTTTATCATCACATTAAATAACAAGATCTGTGTGTTTAATAATGCCATAAATTCAAAAAAATTATAAGCATAAGTGATATTCTGAGATATATGCAAAAACTGTAAACATGATATAAAAATATTTGTAATTTTTATTGGTGACAAAGTCACAGGCATTGCTAATTCCACTGTGGTTTGTTGCCTGCATTCATAATTGAAGGAACAAATAAATTAGTTACCAGATAATAAAAATAGATGTGATTTTATCCCCATTCTAGTTCAAAAATCCCCTATATTCTGTCCACCAACTGGTGAATTCCCAGGTTAAAATACTTTCTAGTTCAAAGCTGTGCTCAAACTGACTGCTGTCACAAATTTTAAAATAAAAACAATGATTCCTCCTCCTTTGGCCTAGCTCTCATCTGAACATATCACCATGCCTGTTTTTCCACAGACTTATACACAGAACACTGTTTATTTCTATGGTTTGCCTAGCCAGCACCCATTTAAATTTGACAGTCAATAAAAGGTGAAGTTGAAGGAAAGGAGATGGAAGCAACCAACAGTCCCTCACTTCCAAGACATCCAAAAGCAAGTGGAAAGATGCCAAGTATACTGTGTGTGTGTGTTTTTCCAAGGTGGGCTGCCCCCAGACCCATGAGTCCAGCTTGTCAAGAGTCCCCGAAGCATGACATCTTCACCTGCGACACTCAGAAGATATTCCACCTCCTTCTCGCCTCCTATGCTCAGTTCTCTACCTGCCAGGTCGCTCGCCTGGGGCCCCCACCCGAAGCCGCCCCGCCGTTCTCCGGTCCCTTCCCCCCGCTCCCGTCTGCCCCCGGCCGCCCTGGCCCCTGGGCGCCGCCACATCTGTCCCCTGGGCCTAACCGTGTGTCCCCCTACCCCCACTTCTACCGACACGGGAGGGAAGGGCGCAGGGGGTCAGCTGGGCTGGGTGGCCCGGCCATTAGGCGCAGGCTGCGGCCCTAGGCCAGACCAGCCCGGCCGCCAGGCAGCGAGCCGCGCACTTCGCGCGAGTTAACCGGAGACGCGCACTCACCACCGGGATCACACGGAGGAAGGCACCCAGGTCTCCGCCGCACCGCCACTCGGCCTCGGAGCCGTCACCCTCGTCGCGAACTGCCACCACGGCCGCCGCCGCCGCCGCCACTACTCGCTAGCTGGCTTTCCTGCGTCCTGCGGCGGCGCTGCCGCCACGCCATCGCGCGTGCGCGGCGCCGCGGGGGCCCCTGGGACTGGTGGTTCGCGCGGGCGGCCAGAGCGGTCCTTCCGCTTCAGCCAGCCCAGTCGGCCACCGGCTGGAGCGGTCGTGGGCGTCTGCGGTACGGCGAAGCGCCTTCCGGAAAATTGTTCCTCATCAGACGCGCGACCTCGCTTCCGCGTACGGTGCTGCCGGGTGTGAAAAACACTCCTGTGCAAGTACGTGTAAAGTAAAAGATTTAGCGCATTAGCATCTTCGGTAACAAGTGTCACTTGCCCAGGACACATCACTCGACTCACACACACGCGCACGCACAGACACACCATCCCTCCCTTTCTGTTAAAAGTTTCGCAAGTTGCCTTCAGGGGTATCTGGATTTTCAGTTTTAAACCTGATTTCCCAGTCCTCGTTTTATCTTACTTACTGTAAATTTGGCCATACAGTTTTTTAAGTTGACTGATTTATCTGATAAAATTTTATTTTACAAAAATAACTCAGGTATATTCAAATGTCAAGTTAACGGAGCTCAATAGTCATAGAAACTTCAGAATTGGAAGACACCTTAAAGGTCGTTAGTCCAACTCCGGCCCGGGGAAGGAATTCTCTCTTGTATCTTCCAGCCAGATGGTCTTCCAACTTTTTTTTTTTTTAAAGATTTTATTCATTTGAGAGAGAGCGAGCAGAAGCAGAGGGAAAAGCCGACTCCCCGCTGAGCCAGGAGCCCGACATGGGGCTCCATCCCAGGACCCGCAGATCACGACCCCAGCGGAAGGCAGACGCTTAACCGTCTGAGCCACCCAGGTGCCCCCGTCTTCCAACTTATATTTCCACAGTTCGAATTTCAGGGAGCTCACTATCTTAAGTGAGATAGCCCGCTCCACTGTTGGACAGCTCTAAAGGTTAGAAAGTTCTGCCTTCGGTGAAATCGGCTTCCCTTTACTTCCTTCCAGTGCTATAAGTTCTGATGCCTGGAGCAATATAAAATGTTTTCCATTTGACAGCCTTTCAAAAAATTGAAAACAACGACTACATCCTCCAACACTGGGAGTCTCCAGGCCAAAAAAAAAAAAAAAAGTAACATTCAGTTTTCCAACTATTTCAAATGTGAATCAGCTCCCACGCTTTTTTCCATTTAGTCATTCTCCTTGATGTATTACCCTTAAAAATAAATAAAAATATATTTTTTAATTTCAATGCTAAAAGCTAACTGAACCATTACATTCACTACATTTCTTTTCTAAAATTCACTTTCAATCAAACAATACAGAAATTCATTCTTGGCCTTAAAAATTGACCAAAAAATTGTATTGTATACAATACAAATAAGTCAAAAAAATCCCCTCAATTCCCATCCAATTCCACCCAAAGGGAGCCACTCTTGTCAATGATGGGGGGGACATAATATCTAGATTGGGGGGACATAAATAGGATCACGTTGTACATACCATTCTGTTCTTTTCGTTTAAAAATAAATCCTGAGCTTCATTCCATATCAATACATAAAAATCTACCTCAGTTTTGGAACTTTGCATAGTATATCCATAGTATCACCTACCATAGTTGATTTAACATCCCCTATCGATTTTGACATTTAGGTTGACTTTACATTCTGAATAACAAAAAATACATGTGAATGAACGATGTTATTTTTTAACATAGTTTAAAAAAAATTTTTTTTTTAAGATTTTATTTATTTATTTGAGAGAGAGAGAGAGAGCGAGAGCAGGAACACAAGCAGGGGGCGTGGGAGAGGGAGTAGCAGGCTTCCCGCTGAGCAGGGAGCCCGATGCGGGGCTCGATCCCAGGACCGTGGGATCATGACCTGAGCCGAAGGCAGACGCTTAACGACTGAGCCACCCAGGCGCCCCAGTTTAAAAAAATTTTTTAAAGCTCTGGCAATCTGTAAACAACAAAAAAATTTAGAAACACATAGATGGAAGCTGTTCTACACAGGTGGCAGATAGTATTTCTTTATAAAATGCTTTTGCCCTTTGGAACAGCCAGTTGCAAGCAAAGGACAAGACTACAGTCATAACCTTACTCCATGTTCTGGGCCCTAGGTTGTCTTACACTGGCTCCCACTGGCAGGCTCAGAAATAGTAGCAGTACTCAGAGATGGATTTACTATGAAGCTGATGGAGCTTATGATTTAGGGCCCCTCACTTGCCTGGGGATTCTTCCAAGGCCCAAGCAATTCAGTCAATATGGTTTTGCAACATTTGCCAAAGAATTTTTAATTATTGGCTCAGTTGAGGGCAACAGATAAAAGCCCAAAACTTGAGAATACTGAAAATGAGGAAAAAGACGCCTATAGAACAGTCATAAATTATGCAACTTGCACTTCTGCACAGTGAAATCTACTATAAACCTTATCCTTCTAGGGTGTCTTGGTGGCTCAGTTGGTTAAGTGTTCGACTCTTGATCTCAGCTTAGATCTTGATCTCAGGGTCATGAGTCCAAGCCTTGTGTCGGGCTTCACACTAGGTGTGGAGCCTACCTAAAACAAAACAAAGCAAAACAAACAAACAAAAAAAACCTCCCCTTATCTTTCTATCAGTATCAGGGATGTCCAGACTGATGGGAGCTGTCATGTTAACGCAAAATCAAATTTTGGTACATTACCTGTATTTGTCTTATTTTATTTTTTTACCTGTATTTGTTTTAACCTATGATTATAACATATGAAATAACTTTAATGTAATTATACCTTTTTTCCAAGATTTTATTCATTCACTTGAGAAAGTGAAAGCAAGGGAGGTCACAGAGGGAGAAGCAGACTCGCCGCTAAGTGAAGAGCCCGACATGGGGCTCAATCCCAGGACCCTGAGATCATGACCTGAGCTGAAGGCAGACCCTTAACCGACTGAGCCACCCAGGCACCCCAGTGTAGTTGTATCTTAAACATATTTCACTGACCTTTTTTGTTCTCTTGTATTACTTTTATTTTTTTTAAGTATTTTGGAATTTATTGATTTGTATTTAAACTGTTGACAAAGATTCACCAGAAATAATCTGAACAAGCAGAAAAATAGTTAATACTGAAACACTAAAATAATTCAAGGACACATGGTTTATCCAACAAAACAATACCTCTTAAACGCTGTCATCGATACAAAAACTGACTGCTTCTTACTTTTCTAAACACAGTGGCATAATTAACAATATTCAATCATTTGTTTTTTCCTGAATATGTAAAAATTAAAATGCCAATTAAAAATTAATATATCTTCTCTTTAAATGTTTCCTACAAATACAGTTTCAATATTTTCATTCAACAGTGGTGTGGTTTAAGAGATTCTTCATTCACAAGTCAAACAACAATCCACCCAAAGGGAACTGATAGTCTATAGGCTCATAGTGCAAATAAAGATTTTAGGAATGCAGCGAATGACATTTCTAACAAACATACCAAACAAATAAAATTCTTAGAAGATACAGGCAAGAAGCCCCTCTAAGCAGCTGGCCACAGAACTAGAACATTTGATCATTTTACTAGTGATTTCAATGGGACTCTAGATGTTTCCAAATTCAACTTGAACTCTCATCTTGGGCTTTGTATTTTGCTTTTCCAGTTTCACTAATGACACAAACATGATTCAAATCCCTGAAATATTCATTATAGTCAAGGGCATATCCTACAACAAACTTGTCTGGAATTTCAAATCCAACAAAATCTGGTCTGTATCCAATATTTTGAGGAGTCCTTTTCACCAACAAACTTGCAACCTTGACCATCTTTGGATTATACTGCTGGACCAAGGAAAGCAAGGTTTGCATTGTTTTGCCTGTTTCAATTATATCTTCAACAATCAAGACATTCTTTCCAGTTAAAGTTGAGAGATCATCTCCACCAATTACTTTTATGTCCCTTGTGGACTGGTCATTACAGCTTTTCAGTCTAATGAAGTCTACAGTCATAGGAATAGATCTATCACTATTTCTGTTCAGTGCTTTAATGTAATCCAGCAGATCAGCAAAGAATTTATAGCCCCCCTTGAGCACACAGAGGGCTACGATGTGATGGCTTCCCATCTCCTTCATCACATCTCGTGCAAGCCGTTCCGTCCTGTCCATAATTAATCCATGAGGAATAAACACCTTTTCCAAATCCTGAGCATAATGATTAGGTATACAAAATAAATCTAGGTCATAACCTGGTTCATCATCACTAATCACAATGCTGGGGCTTCGCGTTGCCATAACGGAGCTGGCTGGTGCGTGGACGGAGGGCAGTTCTCTTCTGTATTACTTTTAGTTTTAAATTCTTAAAGGCTTTTCAAGCTCAGTAAATTCCTGATAGATAAACAGGGATTTTTTTTTTTAAATAACAAGAAAATGTAGACAAAAAAGTAACATACTTACAATTTACTCTTTTAAAAACATAGATATCAACAATTTTAATAGCTACATAATGTTTCATCATCTTGAAGTAACATATCATTTCAAAACAGAAAATTGTTCATTCTTGATATTAAATACTAAATTCATGCAATTTTTTAAAAATTCTAGAATACAGAAATTGAGATTTAAGACTTTGTAAAGCATATTTAAAAATAATGGTATAGTATTTTTTTTTTAAAGATTTTATTTATTTATTTGAGAGAGAATGAGAGACAGAGAGCACGAGAGGGAAGAGGGTCAGAGGGAGAAGCAGACCCCCCGCCGAGCAGGGAGCCCGATGCGGGACTCGATCCCAGGACTCCAGGATCATGACCTGAGCCGAAGGCAGTTGCCCAGCCAACTGAGCCACCCCGGCGCCCCAATAATGGTATAGTATTATCATACTGTTAAGTAACTTACTTTTCTTACTTAACAATATATAATAGGTTTGTTCTGCCAACTTGACAAGCTAATTCTAAAATTTATATGGAAATACAAGTACCAAGAATAGCAAGACACTCCTGAAGGTGGAAGGACATGTTCTACTGGATATCAAGCTATAGTAATTAAGACAGAAGTTAATATGATAAATGGTAAAAATCTAAAGACTGAAACAATAAAGAAAAGTTAACTTTTTTATGGAAGAGGGATATAGGGTCAGCTGGGGTGAAAAAGTGAGGACTTCTTGGTGCTGACAACATTCTTTTTCTTGATTTGGATATTGAACACCTAGGGATTTATTTTATGATTATTCATTAAACGGTACACTTGCATTTTATGTACTTTTCTGTATTCACATTGCAATTTATAATAAAAAGATTTTAAGATATGTAAAACATCCAGCACATAGTAAATATTCAGTTAAGTGTAGCTACTCTAGACATTTAAAAAAAAAAAAAGAGGCAGTGGATTTGTGACAATCTCCAAGAAATATAGCTAACTGGATGGAAGCAGAACCATGCATGTAGCATGCTCCATCACTAGTTTTAAAATAGGGATACACACACACTGCATATGAATATGAATAAAACCTCTCTAGGCTACACAAGAAAGTGGTGACCGTGGTTATCTTTACCAGTGTAGAGGAATAAGGCTGGGGGTAGGGTGGCAGGCCGATTTATTTTCTTTTTCTTTTTTTTTTAAAGATTTTATTTATTTATTTGAGAGAGAGAGGGAATGAGAGACAGAGAGCACGAGAGGGAAGAGGGCAGAGGGGGAAGCAGACCCCCCGCTGAGCAGGGAGCCCGATGTGGGACTCGATCCCGGGACTCCAGGATCATGACCTGAGCCGAAGGCAGTCGCTTAACCAACTGAGCCACCCAGGTGCCCCGATTTATTTTCATTGTATATTGTACTCTTTGGATTTTATACCATGTACATATATTTCCTATTTTATTTTTAGGCATTTATTTCTTTAAGTAACCTCTACACCTAATGTGGGGCTCAAACTCACGACCCCGAGATCAAGAGTTGCACACTCCTCTGATTAAGCCAGGCAGGCGCCCCTATATTTCCTAATTTAAAAATTTAGAGATTTAGGGCGCCTGGGTGGCTCAGTTGGTTGAGCGACTGCCTTCGGCTCAGGTCATGATCCTGGAGTCCTGGGATCAAGTCCCACATCGGGCTCCCTGCTCAGCAGGGAGTCTGCTTCTCCCTCTGACCCTCCCCCCTCTCATGTGCGCCCTCTCTCTCTCTTTCTCTCTCTCAAATAAATAAATAAAATCTTTAAAAAAAAATTTAGAGATTTAGGATACATATTATCACTCAAATTCTATAGAGGCAGCTCTTTATAATTAGTAGCTTATTTTACTTCAATGGAAAATTTAAAACAGAAGAAAAATTAAAACATTTTCTGCATAAAACTAAAATGCTTTTCAATTAGTCAAATACAGGGGCGCCTGGGTGGCTCAGTCTGTTAAGCGTCTGCCTTCCACTCAGGTCACGATCCGGGGGTCCTGGGATCAAACCCCACGTTGGGCTCCCTGTCCAGTGGAGAGTCTGCTTCTCCCTCTGCCTTTCCCCCTGCTTGTGCTCTCTCTCAAATAAATAAAAATCTTAAAAAAAAAAACACATTAAAAATTGTTTAAAAATCATAAAATACCTTTATCATAACAACAGCCTTGTGAGGAGGTAAAATTATATCTATTTTACAGGCTAGTAAACAGAACCTCAGAGAGATTGACTTGCCCTAAATCATAGCTAGCTTAGTGACAGAACTAGAACTCTAGTTTTTATGCTTCCAAACCCCATAGGCTTTTCTATCATACTATCTGACACAGCATGCCCTCCTAAATGCCTCCCACTGGGGCGGGCAGTGGGGGAGGAAAGAATAGAAGATGCTCTACTTGTAACTTTTCATTTGTCTGTGGGGAAGGTTCCCTATTATAAAATTCACTTTTAAAAAGTCAAGACAGGAGCGCCTGGGTGGCTCAGTAGATTAAGCCGTCTGCCTTCAGCTCAGGTCATGATCCCGGGGTCCTGAGAGAGCCCCACATTGGGCTCTCTGATCAGTGGGGAGCCTGCTTCTCCTTCTATCTCTGCAGCTCCCCCACTTTTGCTCTCTCTGTCAAATAAATAAATAAAATCTTTTATTTTTTTAATAAATAAAATCTTTTTTAAAAAAGTCAAGACAAGGGTGCCTGGGTGGCTCAGTTGGTTAAGCGACTGCCTTCGGCTTAGGTCATGATCCTGGAGTCCCGGGATCGAGTCCCACATCGGGCTCCCTGCTCAGCAGGGGGTCTGCTTCCCCCTCTGCCCTCTTCCCTCTCGTGCTGTCTCTCATTCTCTCTCTCTCAAATAAATAAATAAAATCTTAAAAAAAAAAAAAAGTCAAGACAAAGAAAACTAATTGCATAGCACATTGCACTTTCAAAAGCACAAAAAAAAAAAAAAAAGGCTACATGATTTATACCTAGGATTGTTCCTGGCTCAGGTGTCAGGGAGATACTTTTTACTCTTCAGTTGTTTAATAAAGGTTAAGGCCTAGTCTCTCTTTTCTTTTCTTTTTTTTAAGATTTTATTTTTTTAAAGTAATCTCTACACCCAGTGTGGGACTCAAACTTACAACCCCAGGATCAAGAGCCGCATGCTCTACTGACTGAGCCAGCCAGGTACCCCTACAATCAGAGTTTTCTTGAAGTAAATGCTCTAAGAAAAGGGAGGGTCAGGGGTCCAAGGGCCCAGTCTCTTAATACAAAAGACAATAGAAGACAGTAATTAGAACATTTAAAAAAATATTTCCAATAATCTGTCAAATTCAACATAATCACCAAACATTACTTTCCATTGAAAGAAATCTTGAAAATTGACTCTCAAGAGATGGTTTTCTTGAAGAGCTTCTAAAATTTCTTCTCATAGTATATTCACATGATTTATAGCATTCCTATTATCCTACAACTTCCCACACACTTTTCTTATCTCCCACACAGTATCTTATCTAATCCTGGAAATAAGCCTACTAAAACCAACAGGACAGAAATCCCTGACATTCAATAGATGAAAACATTGAGGCTCTGGTAGGTTTTTCTCCCAAGATCATGTGCCTTATCTCTTAGCTGTGTATTCTCCCCAACAAAGGATGTGGAAAATTCTTAATTATCAGGGTCTAAACATTCAATTTGTCAATTACGTAAGTCTTTTCCTTTTCCTTCCTGTTCTATGCCTGTAATTCCCTTTCAAAAAGGAAGATTTAGGAGCTAAATGGGAAATAGAAATCTATTTTCTCACCCAAAGGAGCACAAGTACAACGAGCTGGTTTAAATTACTGGATAAAAATCTACATTTGTCTACCACTCATTATCAGAATATTTGCAAACTATGTAACTACTCTATATCCTAAACAAGATATACATCTTATAAACCCGAAACTCATGATGACTACAGAAATTAAAAGTCAAATTGCCAAGGCTCAAATCCTGGCTCCCTATCTCCTCAGCTGTGTAATCTCCTGGGCAAGTTTCTTCACCTCTCAGGGCTTCAGATTCCTTAGCTCTAAATTAAGGGTTAAAAAAAAAAATGCTTTCATAAGAATTAAAAGAGATAATGCACATAAAGTGTTTAGCATAGTATCTAGCGCTTAGTTAAATATTGATAATTTGGCATCAATACTATTATTGGCATTTAACATTCAGGAAACCAGATTTATCTATGCACTTTTCTATTCAATCCATAAAAGATCGCACTTCGGGTTATACAATAATATACACCTAATATACTTGGTTTTAAAAAAGATACTACAACCACCAATATACTCATTCCCTTTGGAAATTAGCCAGATATCACTTATCTAAATCTTAGGAAAATGAGAGTTGCAAAAACGATTACTCCATCAATCAAGGAAAAGGCTGAAACTGAGAGCTTTGTTTTTAAGGGAAATGGATGTTATATATACAAAGTCTCTTTGAAATGATACGAAGCTGTAAAGTGGCTGGATGGTGATTTCTATCTTAATAATGAACTGATGCAACCTATAGAGGGTCAGTATTACAGCAGTATTACAAGCCCTGTTGTAAGATGGGTGATGCAACTTCTATAGTCAATTCTGAGTCACCAGCATAACCTTTGAGAAGCACTGAAGGAGAAAGGAAAATTCTTGAGTACTGACTCCTAGGCTGAACATCTTAGTAATCTGTGTGTAAGATGTTTCAGTGCTATCTGGACAGGGTATTATGAATACCATGAATCTCAAGAATACATTTAGTGGAAAAATACTGGAGTCATCAGTTCCTATGATAATGTCCCATGCATTTTTTGTAAGCTTCTCAAAATATTTTGTATCAGACCTTTGGTCTGTCCATAGCAGGTCCTCCAAAAAGATTTGTTGAATGACTTAAGTAATTAAAAGAAACTAAGAGCATTGGCTATGGAGCCAATATGGATTCTAACTCCATCACTTACCAGCTCTACGACTTTAAGCTAGTTATTTAATATTTCAGTCCCAATTTTCTCATCTGGAGAATGGGAAATGCCAAGTATTAAATTATAAGGACCGGGGCGCCTGGGTGGCTCAGTCGGTTAAGCGACTGCCTTCGGCTCAGGTCATGATCCTGGAGTCCCTGGATCGAGTCCCGCATCGGGCTCCCTGCTCAGCAGGAAGTCTGCTTCTCCCTCTGACTCTCCCCCCTCTCATGCTCTCTCTATCTCATTCTCTCTCTCAAATAAATAAATAAAATCTTTAAAAAAAAAAATAAATAAATAAATAAATTATAAGGACCGAATGACATAGGAAACAACAATGCTTGGCACATTGTAAGTCTAAAGTAAATAGTAGTCTCTAATTTTTTGCTACAGGTTGTTATACAGAAGGCAGTATCAAGACATCTTTGTCTATCGGATGGGTTTAAGCACAATCTGACCTTTTCCAGGAAGAATGAAGTTACAAAGGTATTAAGAATAAAGGAGGAGGAAGGCTGCAAATGATAACCCGGGGCCACAAAGAAAAAAAGATGAGCAGAGGAGAAGGCAAGGGGCGGCAAGCTGGAAAAATGATACATCCCAAGGTGGGAGCCATGGCATTAGCAAGCTTTTCAGACGAGATCGGGCGCGTTCAGGGTGGTATGGCCGTAGACAGGAGAGGGTTGCCACACTGGGGTGGGGACTCAGGGCGAGGAGGTAGTTACTTTGGCCAGGCCTGTGACTTACCGTGGGGTAGGGCAATGTGGAGAACCCTGGTATAGACAAAGATAGCGGGCTAGGGAGAGCAGGGCCGACAGAATGGCTAGGAGCCCACGATCCGCGGCCGTGCAGTGCTCCGGCCAGGCCCCAGCTCGAGGGCTGCGGGCTGGACAACAAAAAGCCCTGAGGCTCGGACACCCCAGCACCGTAGCCGCTATAAAGGGCAAAGAAATTTGTTCTGAGGTGATCACAGAATCTACGCAGAGACCTGCCTGCCTGGGACGGGTTGGAAGCTGCGAGGAGGAAGAGCCGCTTCCCGCTTCGAGATGAAGGACGGAGGAGGGACAGGCGGACAGTGGAGAAAGAGAAGCAAAGGACCCAAATTCCACCGCCTCGGGGGAATCACGCACACCACAGTGGCCCGGGGCCCCCAGGGCCCAGCGTGGAAGGCGGGACTTCTGCCGTTACCGGCGGAAACGGCCTCCGGGTGAGAGGTCGCACGAGGGACAGGCAGCTGCTAAACCAATGGGGCCTGCGCCTGGGGCGGATGTTGCCTCCCATTGGTGGCTGTCGGGTGCGGCCAGCAGCCAATGAGTCCGCCGGGGGGGGCGTAGCCGTGACGCTAGTTGCGGAGGAGGCCCCTTCGAATCGGCGGCGGCCAGCTTGGTGGCCTGGACCAATCAGAGGCCTCCAACGAGCAGGGCCTGCGCCAATCGGTGGCCTCCACGACGGGGTTGGGGGGAGGGTATATAAGCGCCCTCGGCGACGGCGCGGTCGACGCTGGCCGGGACATCACACAATCATCGACTTGGGGGATTTTTGTGCGTCTGAGAGGTAAGCGCCGCGGCCTGTCTTTCCGGACCTGCCCTTCGCCTTGTCTGCTGCTCCTGCTGACCCCGGGCCCTGTACCCTCAGATCAGTAAGCTCGGTGCGCTCGGGTGCGGCGGCCTGTGGCAGGATTGCCTGTGACGTCCTGCCTGCCTGCTGACCGACTGGCCTACGGCGCCGGCAACATGAAGCTGTCCCTGGTGGCTGCGGTGCTGCTGCTGCTCGGCGCGGCGCGGGCCGAGGAGGAGGACAAGAAGGAAGACGTGGGCACGGTGGTCGGTATCGACCTGGGGACCACCTACTCTTGGTACGTGGGGTTTGGGGAAAGGGGGGAATGGGGCGTGGCCTCCTGGGCTGCTGTGAGAATCGCGGTGCTGATTCCTTGCGTTCTTGGTGATTTTTCCGTCAGCGTCGGGGTGTTCAAGAACGGCCGCGTGGAGATCATCGCCAACGATCAGGGCAACCGCATCACGCCGTCTTATGTGGCCTTCACTCCTGAAGGGGAGCGTCTGATCGGCGATGCAGCCAAGAACCAGCTCACTTCCAACCCTGAGAACACGGTCTTCGACGCCAAGCGGCTCATCGGCCGCACATGGAACGACCCGTCCGTGCAACAGGACATCAAGTTCTTGCCTTTCAAGGTTCGATGGGGTTTTCCTCGCCGGGATAGAGGGGGGCGGTGGTGGTCGGAGTATTTTAAGGTTAAGAAGTTACTGAAAAATTGTTGAGACAACAAAAAGGATGCAAACATGGTGTATCTGAAATAACTCGTATTGAGTAATCTTGGTATGTTACAAAACTTGCTTAAAGTAAGCTTGGCAAGCAAAGTCATTTCACACACAACTATTCTGTCTGCATCGTTTAGGATTAAGAGCCTGATTAAAACTGAAGAGGCTTGTCTTTGTAAAGCACCCATACTCCTTAAGCATTTCTAGTCAATATGCAGTTCCAAGTGACCAAAGTAAACCAAACTACGGGGGAGGAAGTGGGACTCAGACAGCCCTCTTGAAGTTTTAAATGTTCCTGCTTCTGTGTCTGAAAACAGTAATCATTCTTTAAAATAGGTGGTTGAGAAGAAGACTAAACCATACATTCAAGTTGATATTGGAGGTGGGCAAACAAAGACATTTGCTCCTGAAGAAATTTCTGCCATGGTTCTCACCAAAATGAAGGAAACTGCGGAGGCTTATTTGGGAAAGAAGGTAAATATTTCTAGAACATTGTTAAGTAATTTTATTTTTCCTATTCTTGATTTATTATGTTGTATAGATGCTGTTATTGTTTTAATAATTAGAATCTGAATGACATCCGTGTATATCAGTTTTAATTACTTGCATGTTTTACTGTAGGCCAAACAAAATATTAGGGACTTTTCATGTATTACCACTTAATGCTTGAAAATCCATGGATATAAAATTATGTATATTATACTCATCTACAAACAGATTGTCTTGGAAACTAAAATGATGGTTTGAGTGCAATTCATGTAAGAGTTAAAACCGTGTGATAAAATACGCTTAATTACTTTTTGTTATCCTTTTAGGTTACCCATGCAGTTGTTACTGTACCAGCCTATTTCAATGATGCCCAACGCCAGGCAACCAAAGATGCTGGAACTATTGCTGGATTGAATGTCATGAGGATCATCAATGAGCCGTGAGTGTTAAATTCAAAAGTATGGTCATTCACCAAATAGGTGAAATGTAAACTTAACTAAGCCTTTTTTTCCTTTCTCCTTAACAGTACAGCAGCTGCTATTGCTTATGGCTTGGATAAGAGGGAAGGGGAGAAGAATATCCTGGTGTTTGACCTGGGTGGTGGAACTTTTGATGTGTCTCTTCTCACCATTGACAATGGTGTCTTCGAAGTCGTGGCTACTAATGGAGATACTCATCTGGGTGGAGAAGACTTTGACCAACGTGTCATGGAACACTTCATCAAACTCTACAAAAAGAAGACTGGCAAAGATGTTAGGAAAGACAACAGAGCTGTGCAGAAACTCCGGCGGGAGGTAGAAAAAGCCAAACGGGCCCTGTCCTCTCAACATCAAGCAAGAATTGAAATTGAGTCTTTCTATGAAGGAGAAGACTTCTCTGAGACTCTGACCCGGGCCAAATTTGAAGAGCTCAATATGGTATGTTCCTTGTTTTTTTTGCTTTGCTAATGAGATCTAGTTAGACTCTGTGTTTGAGATACTGCATTTAGATATGTAGACAATGTTTAGGTACAATAGGCATCATCACAGTAATTGTGTTTCCTATTCTAGGACCTGTTCCGTTCTACCATGAAGCCTGTTCAGAAGGTGCTGGAGGATTCTGACTTAAAGAAGTCTGATATTGATGAAATTGTTCTTGTTGGTGGCTCTACTCGAATCCCAAAGATTCAACAACTGGTTAAAGAGTTCTTCAATGGCAAGGAGCCATCCCGTGGCATCAACCCAGATGAGGCTGTAGCATATGGTGCTGCTGTCCAGGCTGGCGTACTCTCTGGTGATCAAGATACAGGTATGTCACTGTCACAGCATTTTCCACGGTACTTCCATAGCTTGATAGGAAGAGTATAATTATCTGTTGCTTTCGAGGGTAATAGAACATGAGCAACAAGGTCACATAGCTAGTAAAGGGTAAAGTGAGGACAAGACCTGGCTCAGTTTCAAGATCATTAGCAATTAGATTTAATTCAGTGCTTCTGAAATGATTTTGCATAGAACCTCACATTAAATGGCGAGATGGAGAAGATAAAGTTACACAGTTGAGGGGGAGACTGCTTGGTAGTGCTCCTGCGACTCTTGAATTAGAATTTAACCTTGGTTAACTTACCTTTGCAGGTGACCTGGTACTGCTTGATGTATGTCCCCTTACACTTGGTATTGAAACTGTGGGAGGTGTCATGACCAAACTGATTCCAAGGAACACTGTGGTGCCCACCAAGAAGTCTCAGATCTTTTCTACAGCTTCTGATAACCAACCAACTGTTACAATCAAGGTCTATGAAGGTAATACCTTACATTTATGAATGACATACTATGTTTTTGAGAAGCATGACTTCTTCATATGTTCTTTTGAAATGAGAAGGGCTAGAAATATCTCCTCTTTTCAGACCGGGTCCCTAATATGACTAGTGTTGAGTTTGGTAGAGTCAACCCCAAAATCTAGTTCTTATTTAGCTACTTGGCACTCTTTGCCTTTAAAAATAACTTCTGGCTCCTAGAAAAGAGTTCATAATGCTGCAGAGAAGAAATTCAATTAAAAGTTAGTAGTAACTTAACACAGTCCCACTTGCCACTCCTTATAGATCAATACTGACCCACTTCTAGCTTGATAAGCATAGCCTTGCCACTGTAGGCTCCAACAGACTGAAGTGTAAGAATCCAGATGCACTAATGTTTGTCAGTAACAACTAACAAGTTATTTTTTTGGTGTAACTTCTAGGTGAACGACCCCTGACAAAAGACAATCACCTTCTGGGAACTTTTGACCTGACTGGAATTCCTCCCGCTCCCCGTGGGGTCCCACAGATTGAAGTCACCTTTGAGATAGATGTGAATGGCATTCTTAGAGTGACAGCTGAAGACAAAGGTACAGGCAACAAAAATAAGATTACAATTACCAATGACCAAAATCGCCTGACACCTGAAGAAATTGAAAGGATGGTTAATGATGCTGAGAAGTTTGCCGAGGAAGACAAAAAGCTCAAGGAGCGCATTGATACCAGAAATGAATTAGAAAGCTATGCCTATTCTCTAAAGAATCAGATTGGAGATAAAGAAAAGCTGGGAGGTAAACTCTCCTCTGAAGATAAGGAGACCATGGAAAAAGCTGTAGAGGAAAAGATTGAATGGCTAGAAAGTCACCAAGATGCTGACATTGAAGATTTCAAAGCTAAAAAGAAGGAACTAGAAGAAATTGTTCAGCCAATTATCAGCAAACTCTATGGAAGTGCAGGCCCTCCCCCAACTGGTGATGAGGAACCAGCAGACAAAGATGAGTTGTAGACATTGCTAGTGCTGTAATATTGTAAATACTGGACTCAGGAACTTTCGTTAGGAGAAAATGGAGAGAACTTAAGTCTCGAATGTAATTGGAATCTTCACCTTGGAGTGGAGTTGAAGATGCTATAGCCCAAGTGGCTGTTTACTGCTTTTCATTAGCAGTTGCTCACATGTCTTGGGGTGGGGGGAAAGGAAGAATTGGCTATCTTAAAAAGTGGGTAAAAAAGCTGGGTTAGGGTGTGTGTTCACCTTGGAAATGTTCTATTTAACAATTGGGTCATGCGCATTTGGTGTAGGAACTTTTTCTACCATAAGTGACACCAATAAATGTTTGTTATTTACACTGGTCTAATTTTTGTGATAAGCTTCTAATTAAGTCCATTGCTTCAAGGTTGGAGTCTTCACTTGTGTGGAGGGGGTTGGGGGTTTTATTTAATACTTTCAGGGAACTTGCCTAACAGTTAATCTAGTTTAAGAAATGGGCGGGGGACATTTGGGTGACTTGGTTGAGCATCTGACTCTTGCTTTCTGCCCAGGTCATGATCTCCATGTTGTGGAGTCGGCTTGTCCATCTCCCTCTGCTTCTCACCCCACCCCTCTTCCCCCCTTTTCCTTCTCTCTCAAATCTTAAGAAAAAAAGTGGGGGGCACCTGGGTGGTGCAGTTGGCTAAGCAATTGACTTGGTTTGGGGTCAGGTTGTGACCTCAGGTCATGAGATTGAGCCCCCCATCGGCTCCATGCTGAGCATGGAGTCCGCTTGAGACTCTCCCTGTCCCTCTGCCCCTTCCCCCACACCCCCCCCACAATAAAAAAGAAAAAAGGGGGCTCCTGGGTGACTTAGCTGGGCCTCTGCCTTTGGCTCGGGTTGTAATCCAGAGGTCCTGGGATCAAGCCCCACATCAGGCTCCCTGTTCAGCAGAGTCTGCTTCTCCCTCTCCCTGTGCCCCCCTCCCCAGCCGCTTGTGCTGGCATACCCACTCCTTCTCTTTCTGTGTCAAATTAATCTTAAAAAAAGAGAAAGGGGCAGGAAAGGTAAACATTCTTACCTAGGCAAGGGCCATTTTACAGTGCCGAAGGGCGGAATTGTCTTGAACATACTTGAAATTTCTGATTTCCCCTTATCTTTAAAACTTTCTGGTGGCTTTTTATTACTAATGCTTTGCAGTGGCTGGAGTTCTAAGTAAGACTTGCTATGAGTGATGGATCACTGATGTTAACTTTATACACTTGGATTCAATTCACGATTTTAGGATATAAAGGTGTATTTTAAAATCTCTGCTATGTCAGAATCTCCATCTCTGACATTTATCATTAGTGGTCTGGAGGGGGGTCTAGGATGGTGACCCTGAAACTACTTTGAGTCCTACTACAATTGTGGATCAAAGGCAGTCATTTGTATCAAAAGAGGTTCAAGATTACTTGGATCGGCTCCCTCAGGAAAGGGATGATCTAAATGAATAATTCTGTGTGATCAATAAAGGGCAGGCTCTCTGCTGCTAATAAGAAATCCAACACTGCTTAAGGATAATAAATATTTTATAGGTGGGCAGCCAGCTGAAAGGTTAATTTGCTAACTGGCAGAACTGGAACCTGACGGCATGATTATTTTACTCTGAGGCCCAGATCCCTGCTGCAGCGCCCCAGAAGCATTTGGACAAGCCTGGAGTGCAATACCAAAGGTCTTCAGGCCAAGTTCAATACAAACCTTAAAAATGACCTGCAGTGCTGTGTGCTGTGGTGTTAACAGGTGGCTGGGAAAGACAAGGGCCAGTCTTCATCCCTGTCCCCAACAGCTCTCAGTACCAAATGCCAACAGGCTGCACCTCTTTCTGGAGAGCAGCTCTGAATTCTAGAAAGATACACTTGAACCTGTAAATGTCCACTCCCTGATTTATACAGCCTAATTCCGCAACATTTTGGGGGTCAATTTTTTTTTAAAGATTTTATGTAATCTCTACACCCAATGTGGGGCTTGAATTTACAACCCTGAGATCAAGCGTCACATGCTCTACTGACTAAGCCAGCCAGGTGCTCCTCTGTGATCAATATTCTGAAGCAATCACACTTACTTAGGCTGTATTGCTGGTAAAACCCTTTTAATAGAAGTTTTTGCACTTGGGCTATCCATTTTTTCACCTACCAAAGTAGGTAAGAGCAAGAGGGCTACATGTATAGTGCAAAAAATATTTTGGAGGTACAAAACAGCTAAGGTTTCATTTAACTTTCCTGAAAGTTTGTCATTTAATAAAAATGTAGAATTTATTAGTCAACTACAGTCACAATACAGTCATTATAGATTTCCCCTTCTGTATTCATCCCGCCAAACACAAAACAGAGCAATGTGTCTGTCTGACTTTCCTCATGTAAATCACCACCTTGGGTCACTCCTTTTTTGGTGGACTCCCCTTTCTCTGTATCACAGTTTAGAGTGACAGAATTTGAATCTTCTTTCTCAGAAGTACACATCACTGGCCATGGAATGACACACATGGAATGATCCAATCGTCCAGGGGGTAGAAAAGTATCAAATTTAAGCAAGGTCCAATGCTGCTTTTCTATGTTAGAGAAAAGACAAATATACAAAGACTCTGTGTTAAGACATTTCCAGAAATGCTCAGTGATTTGCTGTATCAGCCCTAACAGAAATAGGAAATAATAAAAAAAAAAAATCTGGGGCGCCTGTGTGGTGCAGCTGGTTAGGCATCCGACTCTTGGTTTTGGCTGAGGTCCTATTTTCAGGGTTGTGAGATCGAGCCCTGCATCTGGCTCCGCACTCAGTGTGGAGTCGGCTTGGGATTCTCCCCCTCCCTCTGCCCCTCCCGTTCTTGCTGTCTCTCTTTCTCTAAAATAAATAAATCTTAAAAACAAAAAACAAAAAACTAATGGCAGTGTTACTGCTTCCATGATGTCATTCATTCCCTAGAAGTTTGGTTTTCATTCCTTTGGATTTAGATGTGGAGGGAAAAGCCAAAGCACTGTAATACTTTTCAAAGAATGGTCACATCTGTTGAAAGACCCACAGTGAACACACCTGCTCACCTATGTGATACTGGTACATTGTATCCAGGGCTCCTGTGGGAGTCATCCCTCCAAAGACATACAGGTGTTTCCCCACAGCCACAGCTGAGTGGGCAGCACAGCCTGTGGGAGATGCCCCAGTGGGACTTAGCTTCTGCCACTTCATGTCACCTGCCAAGAGAAAGAGAGCGGGTACAATGTGACCTAGAATATGGACTCCACCTTACCTGTCAGACTCCTGCAGTGCGCAAACCAATCACTGAAGGTCATTCGCTAAGCATTCTGGGAGGTAATACAGCAAGGTTTAAGGGGCACAGAAATTACTTGGGGGAGCTTCAAATTCTGTTTGGGTGTCCAGGGAGGGAGGAGGACCTCAGTAGTCTATAGTTTTAGCAAGCGTCTCAGGTGATTCTGATATAAGTGGTCTTTGGAGCACACTGAATAATAGGATATTATCTTTGGTGACTGTCACCATTTACTAATTTGGAGCCCGGAAGGAGTTGAGTTCCATGTCTGTGTGTGCACGTTTTAAATACTAGCAGTTCCAGGGCGCCTGGGTGGCTCAGTTGGTTAAGCGACTGCCTTCGGCTCAGGTCATGATCCTGGAGTCCCGGGATCGAGTCCCGCATCGGGCTCCCTGCTCAGCGAGGAGCCTGCTTCTCCCTCTGACCCTCCCCCCTCTCATGTACTCTCTCTCATTCTCGCTCTCTCAAATAAATAAATAAAATATTTGAAAAGAAAAAAATAAATACTAGCAGTTCCTTAGAAAGCAACTTTATGAGTGCTGGCTAGGCACTTTAAAGATTTTGCTTGCTCACAACAGTCCTCTGAAACTGCTATTACTTCTGCCTACTCTCTTTTTACTGGTGAAGAAATAGAATCAAAGAGGGAGACACTTGTCCAAGATCAAACAGCCAGCAAGAGGCACAGCTAGCCTGATACTCGGGTCTGATGCTAGAACCTGTGTTCTCCACACTGTAAGGTGTTGCCTCAAGCACCTGCTCCCAACCTATTTCTGCAAGGATATTTGCATCTTTTCAAACAAGCATTGAAATAGGGAGGCATGATATTATTGGATTTTAGGTTTAGAGAATTACCAGGGTAGGAAAGGAAGAGAAAGAGCCAGAAAGTAGTTCCTCAGCTGAGGGAGTAGGAGTTTCTTTTTTAAAATACGCATTAAGGAGTGCCTGGGTGGCTCAGTAGTTAAGCGTCTGCCTTCGGCTCAGGTCATGATCCCGGGGTCCTGGAATCAAGCCCTGCATCGGGCTCCCTGCTCCGCGGAAAGCCTGCTTCTCCCTCTCCCACTCCCCCTGCTTGTGTTCCCTCTCTTGCTGTGTCTCCCTCTGTCAAATAAATAAAATCTTAAAAAAATATATGCCTTAAAACCCCAGTTGAGGGGCGCCCAGGTGGCCCAGTCGGTTAGTATCTGCCTTTGGCTCAGGTCATGATCCCAGCGTCCTGGGATCAAGCCCTGTGTCTGGGTCCCTGCTTAGCAGGGAGCCTGCTTCTCCCTCTCCCTCTGCCCCTCCCCCATCCCCCCGCTCGTGCTCTCACTCTTTCACTGTTGAAAAAATAAAGTCTTTTAAAAAATAAACAAATAATTTAAAAATAAAATCCCAGTTGACCACTGCAAGGAACACTTCTGTGAAGATATTTTCCATCTGTCAATTCAAGGCAGGGGCCCAGCATCTCAGAGTTGGAAGGGAGATCACCCAACCTAGCCAAAACAAGAATCCCAGCCAGTGTCACCTAGCCTCAGATGTCACCAAACCAGAGAATCCATTGTTGGGCAAGGTAGCCCAATACACTACATAGCAGTTCTCGTGCCTTCTGCCCACTGTTCCAATTCTTGTAGTCTAAAGTAACGCAAAAGATGTTCATTTGTTTGTCCATTCAAGATACACACTCATCATCCTCAATCTACCAGACACTGTGTTAAGTGCTGGAAATATACTGGAAAACAAAAGAGACATAGCCCCTGACCTAAGGAAGCTCACAGTCTGAAAGAATGACTCAGAATAAGTGGAGGATCTCTATGACACATCAGCCCTTCAGACCCTTAGAGACAATTCTCATATTCTCCCTAACTTTCCTCTTCCTGGTGTGTGTGTGTGTGTGTGTGTGTGTGTGTGTTTAAGATTTATTTATTTGAGAGAGAGAGGGAGAGCACAGAAGGAGAAGCAGACTCCCCGCTGAGCAGAGAGCCCCATGTGGGACTCAATCCCAGGACCCTGAGATCATGACTTGAGCCGAAGGCAGATGCTTAACTGACTGAGCCACTGAGGCACCCTTCTTCCCGGTGTTTTCAACCATTTACCATGGCAATTCTGGTCACCAACCTCCAGACACACTCGAAGTTGTCCATGCCCCTCATGGGCATAGGGTTAGTCGTTGATGCCAGCCAGGGAATCCAGTCAGGGAACACAAAGCATAATGAATTTTAATGAAAGAGTAGGGTTGTTGGAAGCATAAGAGATAATTAATGGCTGTGTACATAGCAAGTACTCAGAAAGGGATTGCTTTCCTTGGTATTATTATTATTATTCAGGCCACATTTGACAGAAATCTAGCCAAGATTCTGCTGACTGGCCAAGGTACCCACACTTATGAGCAAAGCTATATTCTATCAAAGCATATTTTATTTAATTTTAAGCAGACAAGCCCCCATGCCCTCTACCCTACTTACTTATATCAATGCAATGGAGATCATCATAGAATTTGTCCCCTGCCAAGCCTCCATGGATGAAGAGCTTTGTCCCTGCTGCCACCATCACATGACCATGCCGGGGGGATGGAGGTTTTCCAAGTGTCTCTGGCTGTGACCAGGTCAGAGTGTCTAGAAAAGTAAATTCATTGACATCAGATGAAAAAG
Source organism: Leptonychotes weddellii (assembly GCF_054177405.1). Classification (NCBI taxonomy): domain Eukaryota; kingdom Metazoa; phylum Chordata; class Mammalia; order Carnivora; family Phocidae; genus Leptonychotes; species Leptonychotes weddellii. The sequence goes on along the minus strand of NC_138382.1, from coordinate 71,512,257 downwards.
CTAGGAAGAACATGAGAAACAGACCCAAGCTTCATTTCCCAGCAAGCAGAGATGCTCAAAGCAGAAAGTGACCTTGGGGTCATTCACTCCAACGTGCCAACCCAATCCAGGCCTCCCTTCTCCTACAGCCTGTACAGCCTCGGCCTGAACACTTCCGGGGCTGGAGAATTCACTACCTAACAGGCCTGCCCTCTCTACAGGGCATTAGGAGACTATTCCTTGCTTTGACCTGGAACTGCCCCGGAGTTCAAAAGAATGAGTCTGCTTCTTCCCTTACGGGCCTTCAGTCTTCCTTTTTCAAGACGATATCTTTAATTGATTTGCTGGAAGCATGGGGGAAAAAAAGGACTACTTTGGAAGTTAGCAGGGCCTGCTAAAGTGGCAGTATAGGGTGAGAGTCAGAACACAAGGCATGGAGTTAAAACTGGCTCATTTCACTGAATAACTTTGTGGCCTTGCACCAGTGAATTCCTTAAGCTCTAGTTTTTACAGTTGTAAAATGGGGATAAAGATACTACCTAGCTCTCAGGGTTAAAGTATGGACTAAATGGGATGATGTACATAAAGCACAGGCTCAGAGGAAGCACTCAGTGCATGAGAGTTTGTGTTAGAATTACTGTTTGTGCCTGAAGATTGTGCATGGAGCCCCACTGTTCGAAGGAATACAGTTTGAAATAATCTGAAAAAGGTTTATGCACAAACACATTCATCACAGCATTGTTTGTAATAGAGAAGAACTGAAAATAGCTTCAGTGCACCAACAGGTGACTGGTTGTTATTGCTACAGTCAAGATAGAATACTATGTATTTACTAAAAATGTTGATAATTGAGGCACCTGGCGGGCTCAGTCAACAGTGCATGGGACTCTTAATCTCAGGGTCAGTTCAAGCCCTACATTGGGCGTGGAGCCTACTTAATACAAACAAATAAATAAAAATATTGAAGACTTCATGATCACAGGGGAAGTGCTTAAGTGAAAAATATAGGATACAATATTACATGTAGAATTATCTCTGCTATTTTTAAAGATTTTATTTATTTTATTAAGTAAACTCTACCCCCAATGAGTGCCATGCTCTACCAACTGAGCCAGCCAGGTGCCCCATCTCTGCTATTAAAAAAAAAAAAAAGGGCGCCTGGGTGGCTCAGTTGGTTAAGCGACTGCCTTCAGCTCAGGTCATGATCCTGGAGTCCCTGGATCGAGTCCCGCATCGGGCTCCCTGCTCTGCAGGGAGTCTGCTTCTCCCTCTGACCCTCCCCCCTCTCATGTGCTCTCTCTCATTCTCTCTCTCATATAAATAAATAAAATCTTTAAAAAAAAATAAAAAAATAAAAAATAAAAAGATTGGATGGAAACACACTGAAATCTTAATACTTTGGGAGTGATAGTATTATATATATATGTACATACAGTATACATATATATACATACATTTTCTTCCTCATTCCTTAGAGTTTCATGTATTCAAAACCAACATTATTTAACATTTTAAAAACTGCCTTAAAAGATTTGCAAAGCCCATTCTTTCAGGAAAGAGAAAAGTCATACTGTGATGTGTCTTCATTCTTCTAATTTTACTTTGTAAGTTTGAAATTTTGCTTATTACATCTTCTCAAAAAAAGGGCTGCATCTCTCGTGAAAAACACACATGAAAACTATTTTTGTCACATGTTATTTGTAAATTGTTATTCATAAATGCCCACTAGTAAGAGGAAGAAATGCAAATAAATGCTCCTTACACAAAATCCTGGCAAGAGGTCTCATAATTCTAAATGTTTGCATCATTTTCACCCAGTAATTCCACTCCATCTCCTCCATATAAATGTTTGTAATACATAAAAAATTAATGTATATGTTCACTGCAACACTGTCAGCAAAAAGCCAATCAGTAGGAAAATGAATGAATGAATGAATAAGGAATACCCACAGGATATGCTCTGCAAGGAAATTGGTACTGACTTAGAAGACATCCATGATGTGTTATTAAATGGAGGGACCGTTAACAGTTCATATTCCTGAGGTGCTCCCTATATGCCAGGCACTGTGCTAGGCACTATATCATATTATCTCATTTAATCTTTCCAGCTCTTTTTAGTAGGCACTATTACTATCTCTATTTTACAGATCAGCAAACTAAGACCTAGAGAGATTAACTAATCAAAAGTAATCCAGAAAGTATGTGTCAGATCTGGTCCTGCATCCAGGCTAGGTGGCTTCGAAATACATGCTTTCAGCTCCTGAGATTTAGCCTCACCCCTGCCTAAGTAAGCTGTAGAACGGTATTTATAATCTGATCCCATGTATGTGTTTTAAGGTTTCTATATTATTTCAAAATTCACAGAAAATTCATAAATGTCCATTTACACATAAAAGTATGACTTAGAAATGCATAGGCAAGTCTGGAAGGAGACATCAGGAACTGCTAAGAGTTTTTCCCTCTGTTTGGGGAGGGGGAAGGAAAGGCTAAAGGGGAAACTTTCACTTTTTTTGCTTTATAAATTACGCTGTTTAAATATTTTAAATTGATCATTTATACCTTTTTAAATGCACATGTTGCTGTGAGAGGAACATATTAGCTAAGGGACACGTCAAAGACATCTAGAAGTGAGACACTCTGACAAAGTGTCATTTTCTATCCCCTGCCTCCTACATCAGGTAAGCTGTAGGCTGGGGTGGCTCTGACCTGGTTAAGTGGCAGCCCCAAGGGACCCGCCAGTCCATACTTGCGTCAAACACATGCAGCTTCACATCCTGCACAGGCTGGGCACCTCTCTCTCCGCCCCCAAAGACATACAGCTGGTTTCCAATGGCTGCAGAGGATGTGTGAAATGTTCTTGGAGATGGTGGAGGGCTGGTCACCTCTGGCATGGTCCAAGTCCTCGTTTCTGGTCCAGAGAGAGAAGGCAGGCACCTAAAATATGCAGGCTGATGGACCTCTGATCTTGACTCTGAGGCTAGGCAGGGTTACCTTCCACACCCCCAACCCCAACGGGGACAGCAGAGGTCCAGGTAAGTAGGGTTCTTGTGCCAGCGAAGTCAAGGCGGAGTAGCAGGGGATACTGAGAATTTTCCCAGATTGAGTCAAATCCCCAAGATTGAAAAGTCACACACACAATTAAGAATGAGGTTGATTTGTTTTTGGAGATCTTCCTTCAAACATCCTCTCTAAACGCTCTTCTCCTTTGTTCACTTCCCTGCCCTAGGCCCATTCAGAGGAGCCCAACACCTGCTAAAATTCTCCCCACTAGAGGCTAGAACTAAATGTGCCCAATTTCCCAGAACACATGGCCATTAAAAGAAAATAGACAAAGCAATCACAGTGTCAGCAGTAATAATAATAGCTCCTTCTAAATAGTATGTGCTGGGCGCCTGGGTGGCTCAGTTGGTTAAGCGACTGCCTTCCGCTCAGGTCATGATCCTGGAGTCCCGGGATCGAGTCCCGCATCGGGCTCCCTGCTCGGCGGGGAGTCTGCTTCTCCCTCTGACCCTCCTCCCTCTCATGCTCTCTATCTCTCATTCTCTCTCTCACAAATAAATAAAAAAAATAAAAATAAAAATAATTAAATTAAATTAAAAAAAAAATAGTATGTGCTAAGTAGATATTAGTTTCTCCATTTTACAGATAAGGGAACTGAAGCAGAGACAGATGAAGTCATTTGTTTAAAGTGATATGGCTAAGGGCGCCTGGCTGCCTCAGTCAGTGGAGTGTGCAACTCTTGATCTTGGGGTTGTGAATTTGAGCCCCATGCTGGATGTAGAGATTTACTTAAAAAATAAAATCTTAAATAAAATAAAGTGACATGGCTAATAAATGGCTGAGTTGGGATTCAGATTCCATTTGGATAACACCAAGATCTACGTATTTTCCACTCTTCTGACTTGAGAATAAAATTTAGCCACCTGGGGGAGGTGCAAAGAAGCTTCTCTCTTTTTAGAATACAGCATGAGTTTTATAGAAACAGATGCATTAATCAAGCACCTTCCTTGTGCAGAATCACTGTCCTTAGCATTCTGTCTATCATCCCCACTTAACTCTAGGAGGTGGCTGGAGAGCATCCTCATTTTGCAGATGAGGGAACTGAAGCTCAGAAAATTTAAATCCTTCCCCCCAGGTCACAGCGCTTGTGAGTAGCAGAGCAGGGGTTTGAACTCAGATCTGTCAAGACTCCCCCACTCGCGCCACCACAGCACACCAGGAATTATTTCTTGCCTGGGAAATTCTGTGCCTTTTGTAAAGGTCTTCATTCAGCATATACAGAGTGCCACAGGAAGCATCTGTAATATGTATGGGACTCAAACATGAACCTCGAGACGAAACAAGTCTCAGCCTATATCCAAAGCAAAATGTAATTCTCTCTAGAGCTATGGATCTTGGGGAGCTTTTGGATCTTAAGGGGAGTTAGAAGGTGCACAACCTCAGGGATCAGAAGATCCTGAGATTGTGTCGCTCCCAAGTCAAAACACTAGCACAAATAGTCACAAAGGAGTCCTAAGCCATTTGACAGACTGGCCTTAGTAACAAAATAGCTAACGATTCACATTTTTCATATTTCTCGGGCATGGTGTCAAATTATACTTTCTAGGAGAGGAAAGGGATCTGGTAGAAAATCAACTCCTCTGACAGAGGCTTCCCAAATTCTCTGTATTTTATTCAAATGGATGCCATCATTGAAAATCAACAGGCCAGGGATCCAGAACTGATTTCCATCTGCCAAACCATAGCTATATGAATCACAACCACAATTATCGAGCATTAACTGTGTGCCAGGCATTGAGTAAATTTAAATCCTTGCCAAACTTAACGAGGTAAGAACTATGACTATCCCAATGTGATGAAAGACCAACTGTTTGCAAACAAGCATCTGATTGAGAGAGCCCTGGGCAAGAGCTGACTGTCATGTGAAAAATGTCAAGGGTGCTAATCGTTAACAAAATGTATATTTAAATAAATAGATACAAATTTGTTGGCCTATCAAATCAGCAGTGTTTAAAAATGATAAATTAGGGGGCGCCTGGGTGGCTCAGTTGGTTAAGCGACTGCCTTCGGCTCAGGTCATGATCCTGGAGTCCCGGGATCGAGTCCCGCGTCAGGCTCCCTGCTCAGCAGGGAGTCTGCTTCTCCCTCTGACCCTCCTCCCTCTCATGCTCTCTGTCTCTCATTCTCTCTCTCTCAAATAAATAAATAAAATCTTTAAAAAAAAATGATAAATTAAGGGGTGTCTGGCTGGCTCAGTCAGGTAGACCATGCGACTCTTGGATCTCAGGGTTGTGAGGTCAAGCCCCACATTGGGCACAGAGATTACTTAAAAACAAAATCTTGGGGCACCTGGATGGCTCAGTTGGTTAAGCATCCGACTCTTGATTTCAGCTCAGGTCTTGATCTCAGGGTTGTGAGTTCAAGCCCATGTGAGTTTGAGCCCCATGTTCAAGCCCCCCGTTGTGAGTTCAAGCCCCATTAAAATTAATAAATAAGGGGCGCCTGGGTGGCTCAGTTGGTTAAGCGACTGCCTTCGGCTCAGGTCATGATCCTGGAGTCCCGGGATCGAGTCCCGCATCGGGCTCCCTGCTCGGCAGGGAGTCTGCTTCTCCCTCTGACCCTCCTCCCTCTCATTCTGTCTGTCTCAAATAAATAAATAAAATCTTGAAAAAAAAATTAATAAATAAAATATTTAAAAAAAAGATAAATTCAGTGCCAGTCAGGAGTGAAAATTCACTACTGATCATAGCTGAAGAGAGCAGTTGGAAAATTCTGGAGAGCAATTGGGTAGCATGTAGCAAAAGTTTTTTAGTTCTGGGCATGAATTCTAAGCAAATAATTGTCAAAGACTTCTGAACAAAGACGTTCACACTTTTGTTATTTATAATGGCAAAAATCTGAAAACAAACTAAATTATGGTATTATCACAAAATGGACTATCATGCAGCCACTAAAAGCGATGTTAAAGCAAAGTTAATAGGAAACCATTTCTACAGTAATTATGAAATTCAAAGGAAAAAGGTACAATAGTGTAGGAGTGAAATAGTATGAACTCAGACTTACAGAAATGCAGAGAAATAAAAGAAAGGAAGTATACAGAGAGGTTATCAATAGCCTGAATGTCACAGGATCGTGGATGTCTTTTGTCCACTTTACGCTTTTCAAATATTTTACAATGAATTATGTTTATAAAGAGAAAACAACAAAAAAAATTTTAACTACAATTTTTAGCAAAAAGACAAATCCACCTCCCATGGTGGTTCAGGAACATCCTCTCAGGAGAGCTGTTCCTAAACTGCTTCGTCTGTGATAAAACTGCCAGTTACACTAGGCAGGAACTTTGCACTGTTTGGCTAAAAGAAACATAAAAGGAGGATCTAGGTCAGAGTTTCTTAACTTTGGCACTACCGGCATTTGAGCCTAGATAATTCGCTATTATGGGGGGCTGTCCTGTGTCTTACAGGATGAAGAGCAGCATCTCTGGCCTCTGCCCACTAGATGCCAGTAGCAGCCCCCCAGGCCCCGAGCTTGATCACCAAAAATGTGTCCAAACGTGGCCAAATGTCCCCTGGGGGACACAATTGCCCCCACTTGAGACCCCTTGATCTAGGTAACAGGTTCTAGGCTGGTTTAGTCACTGACTCCCTGGTGACTTTAGGAAACTCACTTCCCCTGGACTTGGGTCACCCACTTGGCATAGCTGTTCTTTGAAGTTTCTTCCAGCTTTGGGTTTTAAGAAGTTGATAATTGGACATGTTATGAGGTGCAGGGGGTGGGGGCGGGGTGGGGATGTAGTTCTGTTATTTTCGTATTCTTCCAGAAGTTAAAATTCCTATTTTCAGGCACCTGGGTGGCTTAGTCAGTTAAGCGTCCGCCTTCGGCTCGGGTCATGATCTCAGGGTCCTGGGATTGAGCCCCACATCGGGCTCCCTGCTCATTGAGGGGGGTCTGCTTCTCCCTCTCTCTCTCTAGCCCTCTCCCCCTCTTGTGCTCTCTCGCTTTCTCTCCCAAATAAATAAAATCCTTAAAAAAAATAAAAAATAAAAATTCTTATTTTCTATGAGGTCAGCAAAGTTAAACGAATTATTCAGGACAATCCAAATGAGTTTTGTTCCAGGAAATGGAATCGGATTTACTTCTTTATTTAGGTAAATAAAAATAACTTTTGGCTACTTACCAGGATTCAGAACTTGTAGGCAATTTCGATTTCCTGACTGGTCAGCACCTCCAAACACCCAGATGGTATGAGGTGCACAAGAGGGAATGAAGCTGGCATGCTCGTAACGGGGCAAAAGGCCCTCCGCGGCCGCCAAATCCCACCGGTGTGTTCCTAGAAGACATTTCACTCAGCCCCTGCATTGGAGCTGCCAATTGCTTCTATCAGTTGACAGCCTTAGGGGACAGTAGTGAGGAGAAAAGGGTCAAAGGCATAAGTGAACAACCATCAGGTCACTAACAGGGAATATGATCAAATTCTAAAAAGTTCTATAATAGAACTTCAGGGGCTGTCTGCCTAGTCCAGAAACCCTCCTCTAGGGAAACTGTCCCCGTTCTCCCAACCCCGGGGGTAGAGATCGCAGAAGACCTATTTGTACTACAACACCTTGGCTTTGATTGGGTCAAAGGTAGTCACTTGACCCAAAAGGGGTCAATCAGATCCTCCTTCCAGAGAAGTTGGAATTCAAACAGATTTCTGGATTTCTTCTATCATATGTGGAGAAGCAGCTAAAGCCAAAGTATGGAGAAGAGAAAAGAAACATCTACATAAAGAAGCAGATCTCTCATCTAGAACTAATGATGTAATGTATGGGGATTAACATAAGAATAAAAAAATTAAAAAAAAAAAAGAAGCAGATCTCCCCAGAGAGAGTGAGGGAGAAGGTAGATGGTTTCTGATGGCTTTCCAATTCGTATTTCTGCTCTTTCCTGAGGCTAGGCTGTGTTTCCCATGTTTGGATTCTTCCCCCCTTTTTTTTTTCCAGTTTAAGAGAGTTTCTATTACCTGCAACTAAACAATTTCTGGCTCAAACAGGTTCACAAACACCAAGGGGAGTAAGCTATTATCCCCATTTTACAGGACACTGAAGCCCAGACGGTTTAGACAGGTTAGCCAGGGTCACAAAGCTAGTACTAGGTCCCACCAAAGATGTACGTGAACTAGACAGTGAGTTTCTTGAGGGCTGGAAGAGATTTCACTTGCCTTTGATTTCCTACTGCCGGGTGTAGAAATTCAAATGCCTATGTAGGAGGGAACGTGGCAAATTGGGGGATGAGAACCCCACTGAGAAGCGGCATCTCTACTGTTGCCATGTAGACATGGAGGCCTAAGATGTCAGATCTCCCAAAATTATCAGGAGAAGCCAAACCATTTCCATTTTTATATGTAGACCCTTGCACATTCAGTTGGTGAACAACTTAGATTAAAACAGTAACAGCAACGTGACATGGACCCAACAAAACGTATATGTGGGCCACTGGTTTTCTTCAGCCCATTGTGTATAGCACAGAGTGGTCACTATTCATTCCTTCTTCATTCATTCATTCATCCATCAATCTATCCACCCAAATACTTAAAAAGCACCTACTCTGGGGGCACCTAGGTGGCTCAGTGGGTTAACCATCTGACTCTTGATTTTGGCTCAGGTCATGATCTCAAGGACAGGAAATTGGGCCCCAAGTGGGGCTCTGCACTCAGAGCACAGAGCCTGCTTAAAGAATCTCTCTTGCCCTCTCTCTCTGCGCCCCCCTTCTGTTTGTGCCCTCACTCTCTCTCTCTCTTAAAAAAAAAATTAATTTTTTAAAAAGCATACTCTGTGCCAGCCACTATGGTAGTGGCTGGGGATACAATGAATGGTGAATAATATAACTATGTTCCTTGTTTCCAAGGAGCTTATACTCTTGTGGGGAAGACAGACAAGATACAATCACATGTGATAAGGGTTGTGAAGGGGAATGGGAAAGTGAAGAATACTATGGAAATATAGAGGGCGGGTTATGACATTGTGATTTATATTAAGAAATATATATGTTATCTTTGTCAGTTCCAGGCACAGAGCTCTTAAAACCCTTGGAATTTCCCAAATTATAAGATTGAAAAAGGTGTCTTATGTAACAAGCTCCTGTCAAGCATACCTGGGTTTATGTTTATGGGGGGACTTCTGGAAAGCCCTAAGGATGGAGGCTGGTTGCCAGGGGAACCAACCATATGATCAGAAGGTTGGGACTTTCAGCCCCAGCCTCCCACCCCCACCTCTGGGAAGGGTAGGGGGGCTAGAGGTTGAATCAATCACCAATGGCCAGTAATTTAATCAATCATTCCTATGTAAAGAAGCCTCCAAAAAAACCCCAGGAGTTTGGAAAGCATCCAGGTTGGTAAACACATGGAGGTGCTGGTAGGATGGTGTACCTGTGGAGGATATGGAAGCTCTGTGCCCTTCCCCCATACCTTGCCCTATGCATCTCTTCCACCTGGCTGTTCCTGAGTTATATCCTTTTATAATAAACCAGTGATCTAGTAAGTAAACTATTTTCCCAAGTTCTGTGAGCCACTCCAGCAAATTAATGGAACCCGAGGAGGGGATCATGGGAATCTCTGATTTATACTTGGTAGGTCAGAAGCACAGGTAACGAACCGAACTTTCGAGTAGTGTCTGGAGTAGGGAAGGGATGGGAGAGTCGTATAGGACTGAGCCCTTCACCTGTGGGATCTGATGCTAAATCCTGGGGGATCTTGTCAGAACTGAATTGAGTTGGAGGACACTCAGCAGGTGCTGCAGAATTGCTTGGTGTGGGGAAAGATCCCCAGACATTTGGGGGCCAGAAATGAAGTACTGAGACTAGTGTCGAGAGGTACGAGTAGAGAAGGAACACAGAATGGTTTCTCCTTTCCAGTGATAGTGCTTAAACTAGTCCAGAAGTATCAGGCAAAGCTTTCTAATGGAAGTGATCATTAATCTGAGATTGGAAAGATGAATAGTAGCCAGGTGATAAGGAAAGGGAAGAGCCTTCCAAGCAGACGGAGCAGTATGTACAAAGGCTTGGAGACAGGAAATTCAGACATGTCCAAGGAACTGAAGGATACTCAGTGTAGCAAATGTGAGTTTGGGAGAGCCAAGAAATGAGTGGGGAAAGGCTTGAAACATGGGAGTGACATGGTCAGATTTGTATTTTAGACAATACTCTCTGGCTAGGTATAGAAAATGCATCATCCAGGGGTAAACTTGGAAGCAGTGAGACCAGAGAAGAGGCTGTTGGAATGTCTAATAGAGAAGCAATAATGCCTGGACTGAGGTAGTAGGCAATATGGACAGACAAGGTTGAAGATGGAGAGACTTAGGACTTGGTGATTTATTGGATATGTGGATAGAAGAGGAGGTCTCTTCCTCTGTCTCCCAGAGGAATATTTGATGAAGGAATGGTTGGATGTCCAGGGCTCTAAACAGACTCTGTGGCCCCCAAAAAGAAGGTATTGGTTGGGTGGATGTGTTCTAGAGGTCTGCTGAGACCTTAGGGACTTCTCAGTGATGTTCATTTTCTTAGAGGAGAACCCTGCTCTCTGGCCTGAACTGGTGTTCTTACGAATGCTCTCTTCATGTCCAGTAGCACCAGCTCTGCTCTCTGGCTACAAGGCACCTGCCCCGCATCTGCTGGTCTTACCCAGATCCATGGTGTGCACATCTGAGAAGCTCCTGTTTGGATCTGCTCCCCCAACAATGAAGACCTTCCCTCTCTTGGCGTCACCGACTGGGGGTAAATATGAACAGCTGTGGCCAACCCGAGCACAGGGGCTGTCTCCAGGGGGGGTCAAGGTGTACCTGCCAGAGGGAGGATGCATTCAGGAGACCCGGGCAGTGGTGTGTTCTTTCCACTCCTCATGAAATACTCCCCAGAATGAGGGCTCTCATACATACACATACACACTAAGTTGTATCCAGCAAAGCGGTGTTTTCCCGATTAATAACACTACCTTCCATTTGCACATAACCTTTGACTTTTCAGTTTTGTCACTACTTTTGTCTCACATTAAACTAATGGGGATGCACTGGACTAGTAACTGTCTCCATTGGGTGGGCAGGGAAACTGACAGCCAGAAAAGTTCAGTGGTGTGTCCTGGCACGAGATGGGAGTCATGAGTATGGTTTGTGAATTCAGGCAGACCAGGCGCAAGCCCCAGGTCAGATGCTTTCGAGATGTGTGACCCTTCAGAAGTCATTTAACCTTTCTAAACCTTCCTTAGTTTCCTCGTTTGTAAAATGAGGATGGCAGTAGTTCTTACCCGTGAAGGGTAAGAAAAGGTCTTGTAACAGAGCAGGAAGAGCTCAGTAAATGGTGGCTAGAGCTTCAGGTGCACTCACATAGGAATCTACTGTCCTAACGCTCTTTAGCCACTAGCCCGCGAGGCACTGTCAAGTAATATTCTCCAGGATGTATTGATTTTAAGAGCTTTCCCAGATTATTCATAATGCTTGAGTTGATGGAAGCCAGAGCTAGGACTCTGAAAAAACCAAATATAGGATCCATCCATCCCACTCTCTAAAGTTATTCTGAACACTGACTCTAAAAACATACTTCAAACTTCCTGGTTGGAAAAGAAAATTCTGTAGCTGTTTCAGACCCTGTCTCGTTAGACCTCTCTGGCATTTGGTAGTCCTGACTCTTCCTTCCTTCTCATACCTTTCTCCTTATCTGGTTCCCCACATCCCTTACTTTTGGTTCTCCACCCATCTTTCTGGCTGCTCTTTTCTGTTTCCTGGCTCTGACTCCACTCCCACTAGCCGTTTCCTGAGCCTCAGTACCCCTGGCTTCTCTTCCCTCCTCTACGTTCGCTTACCCTATCAAGTTCATCTGCACTGATGGTTTGTTTCAGTTACCACCCACCTATATATTCATCAGTGATTTCCAAGTCTCTATTTCTTTTCCAGATCTCTCTTCTGATGACCAGATTCACACATCCTATTATCACCTGAATGATTACTAACAACATACCATGCCTGCTGCTAACTCTGTTACAATCCTGGTTTCCCTTAATCTGCACAAAACCCCTTTGAGGACGGTACTGTTAACATCACCTGCTTTTTACAACTGAGGGCCCAAGACTTAGAAAGGTTAAATAACTTATCCAAGAGCACACAGCCACCCAGATACATGGTGAATAAGACAGAAAGTTCCTGCCTTCAGAGCCCTTACAGATTAGTTGGGAAGAGAAACATTAAACGGATGATTTCACAAATATCCATTTTATTTTAATTGTGCTGTAAAGGAGGACAAGGGAAATATTGCATGACAACATATCATAAGGGGACCTCACCCTATATAAGGAGAGATGGGAGAAGGAGGCGGTCAGAGAAGGCTTCCTGAAGAAACATCATTTGAACTGAGCTCTGAAGTATGAGTGGAAGTTAGCGGGGCAAAGAGAGGGATGAAAGATGGAGGGAAAGAGTGACCCCAGGTAGAGACCAGCACATACAGTACCAGCGTTTGCAGTGCAAGGCATGTTAAAGAAGAGAAAGAGAACAAAGGATGAGTTAGGGTACTTGAGGTTGGAAAGACAGGCAGGGACAGATCATGCAAGGTCCAATGGGCCATTTTAAGGACTCTGCTTTTTATCTTAAGATCGAAGAAGCACAAGGGGTGCCTGGGTGGCTCAGGTGGTTAAGCATCTGCCTTGGGCTTGGGTGATGATCTCAGGGTCCTGGGGTTGAGCCCTGCGTTGGGCTCCCTGCTCCGCGGGGAGCCTGCTTCTCCCTCTCCCTCTGCCCCTTCCCCCCTCCTCATGTGCTCACACTCTCTCTCTCTCTCCCAAATTAATAAATAAAACTTAAAAAAAAAAAAAAATCAGAGAGGCACAAAAGGGTTTTAAACCAGGGAATGCCAGGATCAGATTTATGTTGGCTGGAGAATAAGAGGGGACACCGGGAAGCCCAACTGAAAGACTCTCCTCCAAGGTCCTACAGAAGCACTGCCTTCTCCCTGAAGCCTTCTGTGAGCCCTGTTTCAGTACTGACCACAATTCCTCACCATCACCCGCTCAGTGCAGCCCAAGTGACGCCGAGACTATTCACCTTTGTACCTTCAGCACCTACATAGCAGCTGCCCGCCAGGCCAGTGTTAGCTGAATAAAGGGCTGGTTGAGCCAGCGGCCGAGAAACAGTAAGGCCAGTTTAATCCAAATCCACTTCCCTGAAAATCTTACAAGTGAGTCACAGCTTGAGGGAAGACACAGTGTTGGAGCTGAGGATGCCAGATGGTCAGTGCCTTACTCTTCCTAGCAAATGGATTTTAATAAAATCAACATCTCTCTGTGATAATTATTGCCCCACTATCTTTCCTCTGAAGACCCTTTCAGACAGTTTGAGTCTAATTACCAGCAACTACAGACAGTTTCATTCCTACCCTTTTTCATAGATGACCAAATATGTTAGTAAACTATGTAAAATGAAACAAAACTCATGCTTTTCTCTGTCTGACTCCTTCCTTACAGACCATGTTGCTTTCCTGGGCTTGCCTCCAGGCTCCAACACTGGTAGCAGCTTCATGGTGTCCTATGCATAAGAAAGAAAGGTACTTTTTAGACATTAATGATTATCTTCCACCTAAAACAGAACAAATCAAGTCACTTCCTTCCTTAAAAACTTTCCTTTTGATGTGCCACTTTCTAGGGCCTGATTAATTTGAATAAGCATTACCAACCCTTTGATATAAACTTATATTTGGGAGGCAAATATAACACAACTTTATTAACACAATTATAGAAGTTTTTGGCTAAAGTTTTCTGTGTGTCTGTGATTTTCAATTAAAAAAATTTTCGGGGGGGTTGGTGCCTGGGTGGCTCAGTCAGTTACGCGTCTGCCTTCAGCTCATGTCACGATCCCGGGGTCCTGGGATCGAGCCCCACATTGGGCTCTCTGCTCAGCAGGGTGTCTGCTTCTCCCTCTCCCTCTGCCTGCCGCTCCCCCTGCTTGGGTGCTCTCTCTCTCTCTCACTCTATCAAATAAATAAATAAAATCTTAAAAATTTTTTTTCCAGGGGTCATAAAATGTTCACGCTCATCAAAAGATAAAATGTTTTATGTTTTATTTATTTTTTTAAGGTTTATTATTTTTTAAAAAGATTTTATTTATTTATTTGACAGACAGCGAGAGTGGGAACACAAGCAGGGGCGGGGGAGAGGGAGAAGCAGACTCCCTGCTGAGCAGGGAGCAGGACATGGGGCTTAATCCCAGGACCCTGGGATCATGACCTGAGCCGAAGGCAGACGCCTAACGACTGAGCCACCCAGGCGCTCCAGGTTTATTTCTTTTAGTAAACTCTACACCAAACATGGGGCTCAAACTCATGATCCGGAGATCAAGAGTTACATGTTCTTCCAGCTGAGCCAGCCAGGCACCCCAAAAGATAAAATATTTTATTTATTTTTTAAAGATTTATTTGTTGGGGGGGGGGCAGAGGGAGAGGGAGAAAGAGTCCCAAGCTGACTCAGCCTGGAGTCTGATGAGTGGGCTGGATCCTACCACTCCAGAGATCACCACCGCAGCTGGAAACCAAGAGTTGAAGGCTTAACGGACTGTGCCACCCAGGCACTCCAAACAAAATATTTTAAAAGGCTGGGAAATACTGAACTCTGGGATAAATCCTGGCCTCAGCATGGCATTGAAATCCTTCTGGACTCAACCTTCTTCTCAGGAACTCAGCTCCACAGTTTCTTGCTATAGTGAGCTATTCTTGCTATATTTGTTGTTTCTAACATGGCAGGCCCTTTCATATCTTGCATCTTGTGCTACTTCCCCTACCTGAAATGTCCCTTCCCTTCTTGTCAACTAGGAAACTCCCAGTGAACCTCCAAAGCCCAGTTCAAATGTCCCCCCAGCTTCTCAGTATAACCTTCCCTGATTTGTTGCTTTCCATTTACATCCTCAAGTTACTTCCTTCTCCCTCTGAAGGTTATCTATCAAGCCACCATCATTGCAGGGATCACCCTGAATGTAATTATCTATTTAAAGGTCTCTAGATTCGATTCTAGACTAAATTCCAACAGAGGTGGGCCTCTCAGATTCATTTAGAGAACCTACCAATGGGCTCAGCTTAGAGTAGAACTGAGGGATGAGTGAATGAAGAAAGAAAATGGATGAGATTTCTGGGCGATAAATGGATAAATCCAACCTTTGGCCTAAGCCCCTGGCCACGGTCCCCAAAACCCAGTGGGGTAAACTTCGCATGGGCGGGGACTTCCTACAGCCACCCCTGCCAGTCCCATCCCCCAGTCCCATCCCCGCGTGGCAGCGATAGAGGATAGGAGTCAGGGTCGTGAGAGCACAGACTGGTTCCTTTCCGTCAATGTGGCCGGGCCGGAGTCCGATCACGCCCTCCCCAGGGCTCTCCACCCGGTCAGGGGCCACTACCCTAAAGGATGCGACCGCCCCCGCCCAGGATAGCGTGAGACCCACCGGCCGGAGAACCCCAGACCCGGACCGCATTACCTGCGGCAGCTTAGGACGGTCCCGGGCTGTGGCTCCGCCCCTAACATGGGCGGGGCTTGGGCCGTCGCCCCGCCCCCAGACCCGGAAGAGGGCGACGGCCAACCGCTCTCCGGCTCTCGATTCCCAGGACCCGGCCTCCAGGGCGCGCCCTTGGAACGGGACCGGGAGAGCTCCCCCCGTCGCCAGCCCGGAGAGTCGGCCAGGCTGTGCGTGTCCCGGGAACCAAACAGGCCGGCGGTCCCTGGAGCCGGTCCTCCCCAGCGGAGTGAATAAGCCAGGGCTACTTGGAAACGATTTACAAGCGAAATGCCGGGGGTTGGGCGTCCACTTGGACGACCCAAATTCCTTCGGCAGCAGGACTAGGGTATTTTCAGTTCCAGCGGCTGTTGGAAATGGTTTTTTGAAAGGGAGAGTTAAAGATGCTTTCCTAGGTGTGAAATCTCCCTGCGCGGTCCTTAGGCCACTTCAACCTTTGGCGCCTTAAACAGCTGACTCATTCCATAATTAGCGTTTGTGACTATGGCAGGCACTATGCCGAACCAAATGTGGCCCCCGGCCTACTGGAGTTTACAGTCTAACTTAGAGAGAGAGAGATTAAACAGAAAAACAAATAACTAGGTACATTTGCAAAAAGTGCAAGGAATAAAAAGTTCATCAATGAGAGTATTCTTGGGGAAGTTACCTTTCTCTGGGCTTCAGTGTCACCCATCTGGAATATGGAGCTGATAAGATTTCTGTCACAAGGTTATGGTGGGGGAAGACATGAGCTAATGAATATAAAGTGCTCAGTGGCTGGCACAGAGTTGGTCTTCTGTAGAGTGTAATGCTATTCCTAGCTATAAATGAAGTTTAGACACCAGTCCTGAGTTAGACTGCTCATTTGCCTTACCTCTGGTCTCCATAACCATAGGTTCCCTGAAGCTTTCCCGAAAATGGAGAGGTGGCTCACCCATGTCTATGTTCCAGGAACCCCACAATTATTTGGGAAGACTAGGCCAGTTGTTGTGTCTTAGGAAATAGAAGAAAAAGCTAAGGAAAGAGACCAGAGGAGCTCCTCAAGTAATAGAACCATGGTACCCTAGTGGGAACCAGACAGACATGCTTGGGTTCAAATCCAGGCTCCAGCACTAACCATGTAACCCTGACATTTGGCAAGTCCATTAGCTTCTCTGAGCCCCAGTTTCCTCATCTCTAGAATGGGGATAGTAATACCTTGAATACCAGTTCTTGAAATTATAACAGGAATTTACTGACAAAGTGGAATTTGAGGTCTGCAGCTCTCCTCACTGCTCAGATATCCTCTTTCAAACACCTGGAGTCTTGGGGCGCCTGGGTGGCTCAGTTGTTAAGCGTCTGCCTTGG
>NC_138382.1:71478033-71494940 GCF_054177405.1 Leptonychotes weddellii | reverse complement strand
AGGGAGAAGCAGGCTTCCCGCGGAGCAGGGAGCCCGATGCGGGGCTCGATACCAGGATCCTGGGATCATGACCTGGGCCGAAGGCAGACGCCAGCGACTGAGCCACCCAGGCGCCCCTATGAGTTCCCATTTTAATGGAAAAATCTCCATTGCTGTCTGCCACAGAGGATTTTAGGAGTATTCAGTAATTCTGGGGGCGAGTGAGTGGGTGGCTCAGTTGGTTAAACGTCTGCCTTCAGCTCAGGTTATGATCCCAGGGTTCAGGGATCGAGCCCTGTGTCGGGCTCCCTGCTAAGTGGGGAGCCTGCTTCTCCCTCTTATCCCTGCTCGTGCTCTCTCTTGCTATCTCTGTCTCTCTCAAATAAATAAAATCTTAAAAAAAAAAAAGGAGTATTCAGTAATTCTGCTCTCCTTCAGGAAAGAAAATGAAGGCTAGGTTGGCTCTGCCCTATGTCCATGCACATCTAGATGGAGATTTCTGCTCAGAGCTGCAGAATGCTCTGATGGACCTTGTGTCTTTTGGCTAGCTCCATTTCAAGATGCCAAACTGGAGTTGTACATAAGAAAAACTGGAAGAGGGGGGCGCCTGGGTGGCTCAGTTGGTTAAGCGACTGCCTTCGGCTCAGGTCATGATCCTGGAGTCCCTGGATCGAGTCCCGCATCAGGCTCCCTGCTCGGCAGGGAGTCTGCTTCTCCCCCTGACCCTCCCCGCTCTCATGTGCTCTCTCTCATTCTCTGTCAAATAAATAAATAAAAAATCTTTAAAAAAAAAAGAAAAAGAAAAACTGAAAGAGGTTTGTGGGCAAAATAGTGACCAGTTTTCTTTGTAAGACCTATGCTTTATACTAGAAATCACATTTCAGAAATTGCTGGAAGGAACTTTTGAGATCTATTTTAAAAATGGAAATGGAGGCCCAGAGAACTTAAAATGATTAGCCTACATAAATAGCAGAACCAGGAGCCTAGATTTCCTCCTTTGCCCAAGGAAGACTAAGAATACATTCCAGTTAGCAAGTTCTATACAGTTTCCAAAATAAATGACCAATGTGTCTATCACCTCTTCTAAGAGGTCACTCAACACTCTGAAGGATGCTTCCCTTATTTCTTTCTGCTGTGTATATCAAGAGTGAGGTTCACTGAATGAGATGGGGCCACAGAGGGGAGTTCACCAGATGGTTTGGTAACGTGAGGACTGCCACCTGTTTTCGCTGGAAGGGGATACCATCCTACCTGTTCATTCACTGACTTATCAGCAAGGGAAGCAATGATGCTGATGACCTCTCCCTTTCAAGCATATTATAATTTGTAAAGAACAGTCATGTCCATCTCCTTACTTGCCTTCCTTCCCAGTTCTGAGAAGGTATCTTGAGTAGGATTAATTCCCAGTTACTGAGGTTCAAAGCTGAAAAGTGAATTGCCAGCTTTCTAAAGAGGACTGTAATAATAATTTTAAAAAGTCAAAAACAATAGCATCTTTTCCTCATTTGGAACTTTTTCTCCAAGAAATTTTTAAAGATTTTTTTTTTTTTTTTGAGAGATTGAGATACAATGAGATAGAGAGAGCATGAGAGGGGGGAGGGTCAGAGGGAGAAGCAGGCTCCCCGCGGAGCAGGGAGCCCGATGCGGGGCTCGATCCCAGGACTCCGGGATCATGACCTGAGCCGAAGGCAGACGCTTAACGACTGAGCCACCCAGGTGCCCCTCTCCAAGAAATTTTGAACATGTCATCCTTATACTTTTTTTTCCCTAAAATCTTGAATGTTACCTCTTCAGAAAGGCTTTTCCTGTCCACATAATACTAAGAGCTAACATTCACATTGTACTCACTTTGCACATGATATCGTTTAAGCCCTTTCTATATACTAACTCTATTAAACCTCAGTACAAGCCTCTAAGGTAAGTGTTATTCTTATCATCTGCATACAATATGATGACAGTTGTTATCTCCACATTGAAGCAGAGAAAACTGGAGCACAGAAAGGATAAATAACTTTGCCAAAGTCACACTATGGGTAGTAGAGTCTGAACTTGAACTCTGGCCATCTGGTGCTAGAGTTTGCACTTTACCTCTACTATATTGCCAACCTAATGTAGGCCTCTTCCACTCCATTTTTCTTACAGTACCCCTTCTTTCCCTTTTAGGCACTAATCACACTTTGCAGTTAGGATTTTCTCATTTATATGTATTTTGTTAGTTTCTGTCAGATTGTAAGCTCCATGAGGGCAAGGATCATATCTGTCTCATTCACATTGTAAGTGCTATATAACTATTTGTTGAATAAATGAAGAAGTGTATGTTTGTGGGCATCATTAATTCTGCAGCAAACTTTTCAAAATTAATTTTAGGGGTGCCTGGCTGGCTCAGTCTATAGAGCATTTGATTCTTGATCTTGGGGTTGTGGGTTCAAGCCCCATGTTGGGTGTAGAGATCACTTAAAAATAAGATCTTCAAACAAAATAAAAAAAATTAATTTTGGGGTGCCTGGGTGGCTCAGTCGGTTGGGAGTCTGACTCTTGATTTCTGCTGTGGTCGTGATCTCAGGGTCATGAGATTGAGATTTTAAAGATTTTATTTATTTATTATTTATGAGACTTAAAAGATTTTATTTTAAAGTAATCTCCACACCCAATGTGGGGCTCGAACTCACAACCCAGAGATCAAGAGTCGCATGCTCCACGCACTGAGCCAGCCAGGCGCTCCCCAAAATGCACTTTAGAGCAAGAGGATCCAGGCCAGGGTCACTTGAACAACAAATATTCTTAAGCACTTGCTACTATTGGATTATATAAGTCTCCTGACTGGTCTCTCATCTGCAACCATTGCCTAATAGAGTCTCATACAGCAGCCGGAGTGATCCTTTTTAAAATGAGTTACACAAGTTACTCCTCTGCTCAAAACCCTGCAGTAACTCCCCATTAGATTAAAAGTAAAGACGTTCTTTTCTCTCATCCCTTCTCCTCTTGCTCCAGTCACACTAATCTTGCCATTTCCAAGATTCCATTTAGATATGCTTCCATTTTAGGGCCTCTGTGTCAGCCTCTTCCCTCTGATTGCCCTCAAGCATCTGTATGGCTAACTCCCCTACCTCTTTATTGGTTTTTAGAAATGCATAACGCCATCTCCCTTACACCGCTGCTTTTTTCCTTCTCTCTAGCACTTACCACTTCCTAATATGCTATACAGTTATTATTTTATGTTCTGCCTCTTCTTCTAGAATGTAGTTACAGATTGAGGAGAGGGATCTTTGTCTATTTTGCTTGCTAAATATCCTAAGTGCCTACAACTGTACCTGGCATATAGTTGGTGTTCAATAAATAGCCGTTAAATGAACGACTGTTGAAGTTATACTAAGTGACAGGTCCTGTTTTTTGTTTTTTGCACTGGGGGTAGAACAAAACACTCCCTGCCCTCATGAGACTCACACTGAAGCATATTTAAACCAGGTAGACCCATGTTCTGGTCTCTGCTCCCCTGCCTAGTTCCTGTGAATTAGGGGGCAAGTTACTTAACCTCTCTGAACCTTGCTTTCCTATCAATTGTTATGAGGATTAAACGGAAAAACAGCATTTATATAGCATTTAGCATAAGAAATCCTTAATCATTGAGTCCCTTCCTTCCGGGGCTGCAAGATTGGTAGCCTGATGTCTCTGCCACAAGCTTAAGCAAGGTTTTCACAAGGACTTGAAAAGGTGCGAACAGGTTAACTACGGCCAGGCTTACTCAATTTTTAACTGAAGATGTTCTGGTGAGAGAATGCTTAAAAGGGTCGAAGTGAGAAACCAAGAAATGGCTAGGGTCATCTACTTTGTTTTTTTGCATCGGAAAAGCCTCGCTGGGCCCACAGAAGTCAAAGTCTAAAGGAAGGGAAGGGGAGAAAAAGTGGGGTAACTGGCCACTACTGAAAACTACAAATCCCAGTACCCCCCGCGGCAGAAAACTACGGGTCCCAACAGGTTTCACTGCCTGGACAAGGGGTGCCTCTAGGGACCCGCAGCCTGGGTTCAGCCGGAGAGAACGTGGGGCGTGCGAAGGCAGCGGGGAGAATCGGGTCAAGTTTTACGCCGCTGCGCAGACGCCTCTCACGGGCCGGACGTGACGTAGGAAGAGTTCCGGCTTCGGCCTCCGCCGCTGCCGCCGCCGCTACTAGAGCCGCCGCCGCTGCCGCCGAAGCCGTCGGGGCTTGTTATTTCTAAAATGGCGCCCCTAGACTTGGACAAGTATGTGGAGATAGCGCGGCTGTGCAAGTACCTACCGGAGAACGACCTGAAGGTGAGCCCGGCTGGGGCGGGAGCGCTGCTTGCGGGGCTCGCCCCTTCCGGCAGTGGGGCGCCCGCCGGCCCGCCCTTCCTCTCTGCGCCGGACCCCTGCCGGCATCCCGTCCGGTCCGGTCCTGGTGGTGGGCCTAACACGGGGCGAAGCGACCCGGTCCGACCAGGCGTGACGCGCAGAGCGGGGGAAGCTCGAGTCTCCCGAATGCTCTCCCGGTTGCCTCCGTGGGGTCGCGAGGGATGTCGCGGCCTCTGCCCCAAGGTTGCCCCTCCTGGCCTTTGGGCTACCCCAGGGCTCCGAGCCCTGACAGCTTTGCGTGGAACACTCCTCTCCGCTCACCCCGACCCCGGTCTCCCGGAGCCCGGCCGAGCCCCAGCGGACAGTGCCCTCGGGATGGGATCATCCCCCAGAGGTGGTGACAGGAGCTCTGGGTGGCCGGCGTCTGACAGGAGATGCCGCCAGCTCCCGGGACGCGGCCCCAGTGTGTTTAGGTCCCTGCGGAAGGGGAAGACGGTGGGCCAGAGCGGTCTGGTAGTGATGTCAGAGAACGGCTGGTCGTCCCTCTTTCCGTACGCCTCGTCTCAATTGCTTGTTAGGAGTGTTGCTTTAGTTCTGTTAATTCAGATATGAACCCATTTTCCAGTACGTTGTTGAGCTAATTTCAGTGGATAAAGTAGTAGGGCCTCAATACAAATACTTTTCTGCATGAGCGGTGGCTGCCTCTTAAGTTGTTTCCTCATAATCCCTTCTTGACTGAAGATTTCCTTTTCTTGGTTTCCCAGAGGAGATGAGTTGTTCCTTGCTACTGCCTAGTGCAAGTAACAATAAATGTATGTGTGGATAAAGGAATGAATGTAAGAGAAAAGGAATGTAAGTTTTTGGTATCTTGCTTTTCTGAGAAGTGTTTTCATGCACAGCGCTTAGGTGTCTGACAGTGTTCAGCGGATAGTGCCAGTGCCTGTTTGTTCAGTTAACTTTGATTTGCTGTGTGGTAAGTGGGTAAACTGTTGGAAGTTTTGAGTTTTTTGTTTTTTTTTCTTTACTTTATGGATGTAAAGCAATTTATCTTTGTAGATTTCTCTTAAGGAAGAGATTACTGGTTTTTTCTTTTGCTCTGTTCATACAGGAAGTTGATATTCAACATCAGTCAACAAGTATGCAAAATGTTTAAGGTCACACCAGCTTTCATGGATGTAACTTCATTGTACTTACATGTTAATTACATGTGCTATATGATAGGGGAGTCATTCTTGTGCATTTTCCCTATTTATTTATTTATTTAAAGATTTTATTTATTTGACAGAGAGACGCAGCGAGAGAGGGAACACAAGCAGGGGGAGCGGGAGAGGGAGAAGCAGGCCCCCCGCCTCGCAGGGAGCCCAACGCGGGGCTCGATTTCAGGACCCGGGGATCATGACCTGAGCCGAAGGCAGACGCCTAACGACTGAGCCACACAGGCGCCCTGCATTTTCCCCTTTTAAATAGGATACTTTGATTAAAATGAGGACAAAGCCAATACTAGCAATGTAGCTTTTATTTATGTTCATCTGAGTCCTTCAGACATTTTGTGGCTTCCTTCTGTTTAAATGCTTTTTTTTTTTTTTTTTTTAAGATTTTTATTTATTTATTTGTCAGAGAGAGAGAGAGAGCACAAGCAGGGGGAGCAGCAGAGGGAGAGGGAGAAGCAGGCTCCTCACTGAGCAAGGAGCCCGATGCGGGACTCGATCCCAGGACCCTGGGATCACGACCTGAGCCGAAGGCAGACGCTTAACGACTGAGCCACTCAGGCGTCCCCTGTTTAAATGCTTTTTAAAGGAACCGAGGATACAACCAACATTGGGACCTAATTCGTAGAAAACTAACCAGCTATCTTTTGGTAGCATTGTTAATTCCATAGATCAAGTTGATTTTCTCGTATCAGTGATTGGATGTGGAATTTTCTGGTTTTTTTAGCACGTGTAAAGCTGTTTTGAGCTTTGTTTTTAATGAATAAAATGTTGCTTATTATTACAGTGTGTCTTGATAATAACTTGCGATTGGCTATATGATTTGGAAGATAATCAGTTGGGTTTTCTTTAGATCTCTTAGTTTGATAAACATTAGATTTCCTTCCCACCTTAAGGAAATAGAGGTATTAAACCATTTCATTTCCCTTTGCAAACCTATTGGGCTGTACTTAGTGTATATCTGTTTCTTAATAAACTTTCTTTTTTTCAATCTTCTAGCAACTACTGGGAAAAAATAATTATGAATATTTCTCTATAAGTGGATGCTTTTCTTTGTTTTGGAAGTGGTTTTATTGGATGAATTTAGTTGTGCTGTTCATGTCTGGTGTATTTTAAAAGAAATTTAATTTTGTTTCTACTTCTTGGCATGAAATGGAAACTAAAATTAGACAAGCCAAGCATTCCAGGAGCACCTTTTCTGAGGCTTTAGAGCCAAAATAAAAGATTAGAGGAAAAAAATCATTGGAGCCACTTAATGATCATTATGGAAAAGATTTGTTCTGGTTAGAAAAGAAGACAGCAATTCACCTCTGTGTTTAATTTGACTAGTAGTTGGAGGTACTAAATAAAATAATAAGTGCATAGGATGTTCTACATCTAATTATGATTTCTCTATATCTAAATTGGAAGTGGTCAGATCATTAGTACTAGATTGAATCTGCATAACTGTTCTGTAGGAATAAAGATGAAATATATGAGAGTGGGCCAAAACAAAACATTTCTTAAAGAGCTCAAGTGGTTCTCATCCACAATTAAGATTTCAGAGAGAGTAATAGGAGATAGAGATTCCATATCTGGCCAAGTGGAAGAATGAATGATAAAAGGCGGGTGTATTGAATACTTAAGAATTTCAGAGGAGGAAGGGTTCTATAACTTGGGGATTGTTTGATCTCTTGGACAGTTCTTAAAGGTGGCATGTAGTTAAAGAGATTGCATAAGGAATTGTGCAATTCCATAATAACCACTTTTATGAATTAATAGTTAATGTAATCTTTTTGGAACTCACTTTTATGTTTAGTCTGAGCCATCTCTGAGTTCTTCATATAAGGCTACTTGCTCAGCAGAGTTATACCTTTACTTGAAATGCCTCCATAAAGCTTCAAAAAATTCTCCTTTGCTTTTTTTCTGAGATTTAGTGAATAGCCTTTTGCACCTCCTCATTCCAGACACTGATTTTATAGATTCTCATCATATATGGTAGTCTTTATCCTTCCGGATTTGCAATCTGTTAGTCTAGTCACTCATCTTAGTGCTTGTTTCATTGATCCTTCCGTTTACCCAAGTTGTTTGGTTTTTTGTTGTATCTTTTTCAGGTACTGCAGGGAAAACTGAACACGGTGTGGTAGTTAGGGACATACTAGGGCATTATATAGGGCTGGAAGAGTGTTGTGTTTCCAAGACCCTTTCTGATAATACCTGGCATTTTGTTTGTCTTTTGGGCCACAGAATCACATTCCCCTATGTTTTATGAAAACAATCTACAACAGTGCTGTCTGGTAGAAATGAAATGCTCAGAAACATGAGCCTTGAATGGTCACATTTAAAAAAAATAGAAAGGAACAGTTGAAATTAATTTTAGTAATATTTTATTTAACTCAATTGCAACATGTAATCAATATAAAATTATTAATGTAATATTTTGCCCTTTTTTGAGTACTCTCTGTGAAATGTGTATATTTTGCATTTATGACACATCCCAATTTGGACTAGCCACATTTCAGGTGCTCAGTAGTTATGTGTGGCTATGGGTGTTCTATGGGAAGGTACACATCTCTAATGACTCCCTAGTCCCTTTTCTAGAATTTCAGAGCTAAGAGAGAATCAGAGTTCTTCTAGTTCCATACCCTTCTTACTTTACTGAGGGTATACTGAGCTTCATAGAGTTTATGATCTGGCTGAGGATGTGCACCTAATCAATGAATAAAGTTGGAAATCTTCCTGTGCAGATCTTAATGATACAGTTAATAGCTTTTTTTTTTTTTTTAGGATGACAAGTAGCATGCTTTTCTAGGTACATCTTCCACTTCATCACGTTTCTTTTTTTTTTTCATCAAGTTTCTTTTTACCTTCCATTCTAAGCACATTGGACTGCCCTCTTCTGACAATATGCTCTATACTTTCTCCATCTTTGTTTCTTGCTCAGTCTGTTTCTGTCACCTAGTATTTTTAATACTTACATAGCACAAATAATAAATCATTTAATAATCTATGAGTTGGCTACTAATATTTGCCCCATTTGATAGATAGGTAACTGAAGCACAGACAGATTATAAGTATCTTTACGTGGTTATACAGCTAGTAAGTAAGTGGAGGAGCTGGGATTCAAACTTAGGTAGTCTGGGTCCAGGGTTCACATCTATAACTACCATTTGTGTTTCCTCTATACAATATCCTCCATGTCCCTTTTGAGCTCTGCCTCAGATGCCACCTTCTCCATGCAGGGCTCCTGGATTCCACGGTCAGAATTATTAGCAATGATTAGAATGTATGATAGCTGCTTACAGTTTTCAGAGTACCTTCATGTCCATTCTGTCATTTACACAATCCTTGTGTAAGGCAGAACAAATATCAGAGCAGGACTTGAGGTTTATGTGGGTTTTGCCACAGTGACTCAGTGGAGTATATACCTGCATTTATTTGCTATTGAAAATTCCCACTTTTGGGGCACCTGGGTGGCTCAGTTGGTTAAGCGTCCAACTCTTGATCTCAGCTCAGGTCTTGATCTCAGGGTGGTGAGTTCAAGCCCCTGGTTGGGCTCCATGCTGGGCGTGGAGCCTACTTAAAAAAAAAAAATTCCCTTTTTTTTTTTTTCCTGTACTGACCTTTGCCCCATAGCACCTTATTGCTCCTTTTACCACTCTGTGTTGTTATGATAGCAAATATGTCTGTCTCTACCATTAGACTACAAACATCTTGAGGGCCAGGATCATATTTGTTTATTTTTGTGTTCTCCATAGTCTTAGAACACTGTCTTGTATGTGGTAGACAAACAGTTAAGGTTTGTTGAATCTAATTGTATACTGTTTTACAACAAACATTTCTTCAGATGTCTCCTTTTGTCAAGTACTGTTCCCTGTGGGTGCTAGAGATAGAATCTGGTACTTCTTTATGAGGGGCTCTCAATATAGTAAAGGAGATAGAGAGGTAAACAAATGATTGTTGCATGGTGTGTTAGGTGCTATAACAGAGGGCTGTTCAGGATATTGGGGAACGTATTAAAAGCATCTAACTGGAACTAGAGATGGTTTCACCAAGGAGGAACAATGAGAGGATGAGCAGCGTGTGTTCAGGTAGACAAAACAGGAAGGAAAGAAATGTGCTAGCAGAATAAATACCATATGCAATCGTATAACTTAATCTGAAAGAACATGGCTGGTTCAAGGAGTTTGGTATGGCTGGAGGTGGTGCTGGGAAGGCAGGCAGAGGCTAATCATGGAAGACTAGGCTGATAAACTTGGATTTTTATCTTTTAGGCGGTACATGGATAGACACTTTGAAATGCTTTTATATTTCAGGGAAAAACAAATCATACTGTGACTTTGGGATGTTGTTTAAAATGTAGCTAACTGGGGTGCTTGGGTGGCTCAGTGGGTTAAGCATCTGCCTTCAGCTCCGGTCGTGATCTCAGGGTCCTGGGATCAGGCACCATGTTGGGCTCCCTGCTTGGCAGGAGTCTGCTTCTCCCTCTCCCTCTGCCTCTTCCTCCACTTGTTCACGTGCTCTCTCTCTCTCTCAAATAGATAAATAAATAAAATCTTTAAAAAAAATAAAATGTAGCTAACTAAAAAGAAGATTCAAAGAAAACTATTACAGGGATATACTGTTGTATGTGGTAGGAATATGACAAAAATCATAAAGATGGTATCTGAGTAGAGTTTTGGAAACACTGCCATAGAGGAGTGCTCTTGAGAAATTTTTAAGGAGGACTGTGACAGTAGGTTCTGGCAACATTTGTGGACCATGGTTTGGAATGGGCAAAAATGTCATAGAAGCAGTAGGCCAGGGGGTGCCTGGGTGGCTCAGTTGGTTGAGCGACTGCCTTCGGCTCAGGTCGTGGTCCTGGAGTCCCGGGATCGAGTCCCACATCGGGCTCCCTGCTCGGTGGGGAGTCTGCTTCTCCCTCTGACCCTCCTCCCTCTCATGGTCTCTGTCTCTCATTCTCTCTCTCTCAAATAAATAAATAAAATCTTAAAAAAAAAAAAAAAAAGCAGTAGGCCAGGTGACATGAGAATTTAAAGTAAGGCAGTGACAAGTGATTGTGGTGTTCAAAAGGAGATGGGGACCCCTGGTGGCTCAGTTAGAAAAGCATGCAACTGGATCTCTGGGTCATGAGTTCAAGGCCCGTGCTGGGTGTACAGATTACTAAAAAAATAAATAAATAAAAGGAGTTGAAGAAGGTATACTAGGACCTGTTGACAGGTTAGGTCTAGGTTATGAGGAAGAGAGAAGAATTCAGTGTAATCTCAGGTTCTGGCATAGATTACTTAGTAAATACTGTAACTAGATTAAAGAATACAAGGGAGTTTGGTTTGGGCTGTACTGAGTCTGAGATGCTGCCAAGTCAAGATATTGAGGTAGAGATGTCCAGATATGTGTTGGATTCACAGGCTGGTAACAAATATTTACTGATTGTCAAATGTGCTCCAGACATAAATAGCTCTAATAGTAGTAAACTCAGAAGAAAGGTCTATACCATTGATTCTCAGCTGGGGGTGATTTTGCCCCTGAGTAGATATTTGGCAGTGTCTGGAGACATTTTAGATTGTCACAGCTAGGGAGTTGCTATGGGTATATAGTGGGTATAGAGGCCAGATACGGTGCTAAACATCCTATAACACATAGGACAGCAGCCCCCCAAAAGAAAGAATTATCAGTAGTGCCATGGCTGAGAAACTCTGGTTTAGACTGAAGATATGGATATTTCCTTCTGGATTGTAAGGGTGTGAATATTATTATCATTTTGGATTCCAGCTCCTCATTCCCAGTGATTTGTATTATAGTAGAAATTCTATACAAAGGCTATGTAAAAAATAATTTTAGATAGATTTTTATTTCTTTTTTTTTTTTTTAAAGATTTTATTTATTTATTTGAGACAGAGAGAATGAGAGACAGAGAGCATGAGAGGGAGGAGGGTCAGAGGGAGAAGCAGACCCCCTGCCGAGAAGGGAGCCCGATGCGGGACTCGATCCCGGGACTCCAGGATCATGACCTGAGCCGAAGGCAGTCGCTTAACCAACTGAACCACCCAGGCGCCCCTAGATTTTTATTTCTTAAGCCAAGAGATTGTATAAGTACTAGTATGTTGAAGTAAATAAAGGAAATGATATGTTTTAGATAGCAGGGTCAAAACAGAGAATCACAGAAATTTAAAACCCAGTGTATTTGAGGGACAAGAGGGGACAGAGAGACAGGAGCAGAGAATAGAATGGAACCCTAAGTATCTTGTAAAAAGGTAGAGAAGGGAAATAGGGTCTTCTAGGAAGGGGGCTATGAACCCCTATTTGTTCAAGATTAGGAACTAATTGGGCACCATGGGGAGAGATGGGTATCGTTTGCCCCAAAGTTGGATAAGATTGAGAATCTTGCCTCAGAGACTGTTTTGGAGCAGTAAGAGAAACCACGCTTTGTACAAACTGAGCAGTAGAACAAAGCTGTGAAGGGCTTTGGAAGAAAGGACCATATGTCTTCCCCCATGGCAAGGCTGGGCTCTCTGAGGCCACTGTGTGTGTAATTGGCTGACTTATATAGAATTTGTATTGAGATTTAATGGACTTATTTTTGTGTGTGCTTTGTTTGGACGTGTAAGCTACTGCTGAACTGGAGAGATGAGAGGCAATGGCTTTGGCTTAGAAACTCAACTCTCTAAATCCTCAGTTGGGACTGCAGAAGTGGCAGTGACAGGAGACAACTGTTATTTTACTCAAGGTAGTGTGCCTGGTCTTGCGTTGAAGATGCTGCCTAAGTAGTTTACATGTGTTCCCTAGACACTCTCCAGCTTTTGAGATTGGCAAGGTTTCACAGTAACATTCTTGAGCTTATGTTGTACTGTTACTTTCAGGTCAGCACTGGGGGGTGTGGGCCAGTTACCAGGGGTGACTTGCAGTTCAAGGGGCATTATGGGCTAGGAGAGCCAGACATACGTGGGTACAAATTCTAGCACATTCATATATGGGAATCATGGAGTCCCTCAGGAATCTGTGCTGTGATTAGTTTCAAAATGTTAATTTGTTCCAAAAAGGATATAGAATGGTTTACAAAGGTGTATTCAATATAGCAAGATAAATTACATATAGAATAAGTAAGAAAAATGAGACAGAATGTAAAGTTAGGAAACCAAGATGGAGCCAGCAGTAAAAGTAAGACTTGTTTTGTTTTTTAAAGATTTTATTTATTTACTTGACGGAGAGAGACACAGCAAGAGAGGGAACACAAGCAGGGGGAGTGGGAGAGGGAGAAGCAGTCTTCTTGCTGAGCAGGGAGCCCGATGCAGGGCTCGATTGCAGGACCCTGGGATCATGACGAGCCAAAGGCAGACGCTTAATGACTGAGCCACCCAGGCGCCCCTAAAAGTAAGAATTGTATATAAAATAAAAGCTGTGATGACCAGATTACTTCTTTGAGATTAAGCCCTAAGCTTTCAAGGAGTCTACTGAAAGATAGAAACTGATCAGCTAAAAAATTCCCCAAGTCTAAAAGATGACAAACACAAGCTACTCAGGAAATCACATCTATCCTTGATAAAGGGAGCAGAGACGGTCCTCCCCTGGGTCCTCCTTGAAGGTAACTGTTTAATAACAGCATCCTATGCATCTTGTTTATAGTCTACAGGATGACAAGCTCTGTTCCTGTAATGCCCCTTACCACAGGTAGATGACGTGACATTAAAGTGTAATTTGGGAAAAAGTAATTGGGAAAGGAGGGCAGTATAATGCAGGGTGATGACAGGCCTCCCTAAAGGACAGTTTGGCTTATTTCAGAGTGGAGTTTATAGTAGGCTTCTTTCTTCTCTTTTTTTTTTTTTTTAAAGATTTTATTTATTCATTTGACAGAGAGAGAGAGAAAGATAGCATGCACAAGCAGGGGGAGGGGCAGGGAGAGGGAAAAGTCGGTTCCCCTCGGAGCAGGGAGCCCAATGTGGGGCTTGATCCCAGGACTCTGGAATCATGACCCAACCCAAAGGCAGATGGCTAACCTACTGAGCCACCCAGGCTCCCCTATAGTAGGTTTCCTTAGGTAACATTTTAGTAATTGATGTTTTAGGGGTGTAAGCAGTGGAGCCCCCAAGTTTACAAGTAACCAACAGCTTTGTGAGGGTGGGCAAGTAGAGAAATCAACATTGTAGGAGGTAGAGAACTTTTCTCTTTCAGAGATGCATTGTGGAGAGAAGAATGGGAGGTAACTTCTTTGGTGGCTTGTGTCCAAGGATGTGTTGGGGGAAATATATATTCAAATTGTACTCCTGGTATGGGTTCTGACCTTCTCTGATAGAAGTTTGGCCTGTTCTTAAAAGATATAAAATCCAAAAGGAAGTGTGGATGGGACAGGTGCCTGATAACATGCAGGTCTCATGGGCAACACACAGAAAGCTCTGCCCACTCTTGTACAGATTACAGCAAAGCATTTCTACAAATACGTTGGTAGAATTCTCTTTGAGAAGGTTTGGTGAGTGTACCTAAAAAAATATTACAAATATTAATTAGGCAAGGCATTATACCTAAAAAAGGTAGATAAGGTCCCAAGATAGGTACTTGAAAACATGACTGTATTGTTTTAGGGGCTTCTGGTCGGCTCAGTTGGTTAAGTGTCCGATTCTTGGTTTCGGCTCAGTTCGTGATCTCCAGGTTGTGCGATCGAGCCCCACGTTGGGCTCTGCACTCAGCAGGGAGTCTGCTTAAGATCATCTCTCCCTCTCCTTCTGTCCCCCCCCACCCACATGTGCTCTCGTGCACGTGTGTGCTCTCTCTCCCCCAAATAAATAAATAAATAAAATATTTTTAAAAGCATCACTGTATTGTTTTATTTTAAAAATTGTATAACATCGGGGCGCCTGGGTGGCTCAGTCGTTAAGCGTCTGTCTTCGGCTGAGGTCATGATCCCAGGGTCCTGGGATTGAGCCCCGCATTGGACTCCCTGCTCAGCGGGAAGCCTGCTTCTCCTTCTGCCACTCCCCCTGCTTGTGTTCCTCCTCTCAATATCTCTCTGTCAAATAAATAAATAAATAAAATCTTAAAAAAAAATTGTATAACATCAGAAACAAAATTTCAGAAATGTTTGAAATTGGAAGGATAGCCATGTCCATGAGGAGTAGTTTTGAGTGGTTCTCATCAAGGTGGTAATTATTATTTTTTAACAGGTAATATATATATTTAAATAAAATAATGGCTTTATTGAGAAATAACTTAAATATCATAAAATTAGCTTTACTTATTTTTAAGATTATTTGTTTTTAAATTTTAAGTAGGCTCCGTACCCATTGTGGGGCTTGAATTCAAAACCGTGAGATAAGAGTGGCATGCTGTCCTGACTGAGCCAGCCAGGTGCTTCTTTAAGATTTTATTTTATTTATTATTTTTAATTTTTTTTAAGATTTTATTTATTTATTTGACAGAGAGAGAGATAGCGAGAGAGGGAACACAAGCAGGGGGAGTAGGAGAGGGAGAAGCAGGCTTCCTGCTGAGCAGGAAGCCCGATGCGGGGCTCAATCCCAGGACCCCGGGATCATGACCTGAGCCGAAGGCAGACGCTTAACGACTGAGCCACCCAGGCGCCCCATTTTATTTATTATTTTTAAAGATTTTATTTATTTACTTAGAGTGAGAGCACAGAGGGAGAGGGAGAAGCAGACTCCCTGCTGAGCAGAGAGTCTGATGGGGAGCTCGATCCTAGGACCCTGGGATCACGACCTGAGACATAGGCAGACGCTTAAATGACTGAGCCACCCAGGCGCCCCTACGATTTTATTTTTAACTAATCTCTGTACCTATTATGGGGCTTGAACTTAGAACCCTGAGACCAAAAGTCACATGCTGTACCGACTGAACCAGCCAGGTGCCCCTATTTAATTAATTTTTAATTTTTTTTTTAAAGATTTTATTTATTTGACAGAGAGACAGAGAGGGAACACAAGCAGGGGGAGTGGGAGAGGGAGAAGCAGGCTTCCCACGGAGCAGGGAGCCCGATGTGGGGCTCAATCCCAGGACCCTGGGATCATGACCTGAGCCAAAGGCAGATGCTTAACGACTGAGCCACCCAGGTGCCCCTTTTTTAAAATTTTTTAGTTAAAAAAATTTTTTTAAGTAAGCTCTGTGTCGGAGGGGCTTGAGCTCAGGACCCTGAGACCAAGAGTCACATGCTCTACCTACTGAGCCGGCGAGGCACCCCTAAAATGAACTTTTAAAGGGGTGCATGAATGGCTTAGTTGCTTAAGTGTCCTGTCCGACTCTTGATTTTGTCTCAGGTCATGATCTTGGGGTCATGAGATTGAGCCCTTCGTCGGCCTCTGTGCACTCAGCACAGAGTCTGCTTGAGATTGTCTCTACCACTCCCTCTGCCTCTCCCCCCTGCTCTCTCTCTAAAATAAATGAATAAAAATCTTTTTAAAATTAAAAAAAAAATAAATTAACTTTTAAAGTGTACAATCAGTGGGTTTTAGTATATTCAGAGTTCTATAATTATCACCATAATCAGTGTTTGTACATTTTCATTACCCCAAAGAGAAATTCCATATCTGTTAGCAGTAACTCCCCATTTCACCCTTATCCTAAACCCCAGGTATTAATCTACTTTCTTTGGATTTGCCCATACTGAACATTTCGTTTAAATTGAATCATATAGGGGCGCCTGGGTGGCTCAGTTGTTGGGCGTCTGCCTTCGGCTCAGGTCATGATCCCAGGGTCCTGGGATTGAGTCCTGCGTCGGGCTCTCTGCTCGGCAGGAAGCCTGCTTCTCCCTCTCCCACTCCCCCTGCTTGTGTTCCCTTTCTCGCTCTCTCTCTCTCTCTGTCAAATAAATAAATAAATCTTTAAAAAATAATAAATCAAATCATATAGTATGTGGCCTTTTGTGACTGGTATAACGTTCTCAAGGCTCATCTACTATGTACCATTACTTCATTTTGTTCTATGGTTCAGTGATATTCATTGTATGGATGTACCACATTTTGTTAATCCATTCACCTGTGGATGGACACTTTGGTTGTTTTCACTTTTTGGCTATTGTGAATAATGCTGTAGAAACACTGGTGTAAAGGTATCTGTTCGAGTCCCTGCTTTCAATTTTTTGGCTTTATACCTAGGTGGGGTAGTCCTGGGCATGTCATAATTCTTTTTATCATTTCTTTTTTTTTAGATTTTATTTATTTATTTGACAGAGAGAGACACAGCGAGAGAGGGAACACAAGCAGGGGGAGTGGGAAGGGAGAAGCAGGCTTCCCGTGGAGCAGGGAGCCCGATGCGGGGCTTGATCCTAGGACCCCGGTATCATGACCTGAGCCGAAGGCAGATGCTTAACGACTGAGCCACCCAGGCGCCCCTCTTTTTATCATTTTGAAGAATTGCCAGACTGTTTTCCAAAGTGGCTGTCCCATTTTACATTCCTATCAGCAATGTGTGAGGGTTCCAGTTTCTCCACA
>NC_138382.1:71427324-71477933 GCF_054177405.1 Leptonychotes weddellii | reverse complement strand
GAGGGGGGGAGGGTCAGAGGGAGAAGCAGACTCCCTGCTGAGCAGGGAGCCCAATGCCGGACTCAAGGACTTGATCCTGGGACTCCAGGATCATGACCTGAGTCGAAGGCAGTCGCTTAAGCAACTGAGCCGCCCAGGTGCCCGATACTGAGTATTTTTTAGTGTGCTTATTGGCCATTTGTATATTTTCTTGGGAAATACGCCTATTCAAATCTTTTGCCCGTTTTTTTTAGACTTATTTATTTGAGAGAGAGAGTGTGAGTGCGCACGCATGAGGGGAGGGGCAGAGGGAAAGGGAGAGAGAGAATCCTAAGCAGATTCCCTGCTGAGCAGGGAGCTGGGTGCAGGGTTTGATCTCACCACCCTGAGATCATGACCTGAGCCAAAACCAAGAGTTGGACGCTTAACCAACTGAGCCACCCAGGCACCCCCTTTGCGCATTTTTAAATTGAGTTTTTTATCTTTTTGTTGAGTTTTAGTTCTTCCTATATTCTGGATAGTAAACCCCTCTCAAATATATGATTTCCAATATTTTCTCCCATTCTGTGGGTTGGTTGTCTTTTCACTTTCTTGATAATGTCCTTAGATGCACACAGGTTTTTTAATTTTGATGAAGTCCAGTTTATCTATTTTTTCTTTTATCGCTCATTTTTTTTTTTTTAAGACGTACTTGTTTTAGAGAAGGAGACAGCGCATGTGCGAGTGTGTGGGGGGGAGGAGCAGAAGAAGAGGGAATCTCAAGCTGACTCCGTGCTGAGCATGGAGCCTGACGTGGGGCTTGATGTCACAATCCTGAGATCATGACCCAGCCGAAATCGAGAGTCGGACACTCAACCAACTGAGCCATGCAGGCACCCCTATCGCTCATTCTTTTGATGTATCTAAGACTTTATTATCAAGTCCAAGGTCAAGAAGATTTACCCCTATGTTTTCTTCTAAGAGTTTCATAGTTTAAGCTCTTATATTTAGGTCATTCATCCTTTATGAATTAATTTTTGTAAATGCTGTGAGGTAGGAGTCCAGTTTCATTCTTTTGCATGTGGAAATCCAGTTGCCCCAGTACGATCTGCTGGAAAGACTATTCTTTCTGGTAATATGTTTCTAATAAGTTTTTTTGTATAGGTAATACACTCATATTTTTCCAAACTTAGAAGGTATAAAAGACTATAAATATAAATGTTAAGTCTTCCTTCCACCTCTGCCCCCAGCACCCAGTTCCCTTCCTCATATTGGTAGCCAGTGTTGTGTTTCTTATGGATCTTTCCAGAAACAACAGTTTACGCATGTACAAGTTAAGTACAAGCAAGTGTGTGTATGTATATGTATGTGTATATATATGTTTTTTCTTTAATATAAGAGGTAGCATGTACATTATTTTGCATCTTGCCTTTTTTTTTTTTCAGTTAAGGCTCTTTTCTAGTTTTGACATTTTAGTCGTCTTTTTTTTTTTTTTTAAGAAATGCAGTAACTACTGGAAAATAGGAAAAATAATCTACAAATGTATCTGTTTCCTTCCATGAAGAAAAAATGTTTTTCATGCTTTTTTAGAAAGTAAAAGAAATTAAGATGAAAGTAGAATTCCTTTTGTTTGACATCTCCAGCAACTGCTATTGTGGGCTTGGTGTATATCCTTTTAGGTCATGTTTTATAATTCAGAGTACATATATATGTGGCAGACTGAGTATATAACCCTGTGTATATGTATAAAACTCTGCAGAGGGCGCCTGGGTGGCTCAGTTGGTTAAGCGACTGCCTTCGGCTCAGGTCATGATCCTGGAGTCCTGGGATCGAGGCCCGCGTCGGGCTCCCTGCTCAGCGGGGAGTCTGCTTCTCCCTCTGACCCTCCCCCCTCTCATGCTCGCTCTCTATCTCATTCTCTCTCTCAAATAAATAAAATCTTAAAAAAAAAACAACAACAACTCTGCAGAGCACTTTGCATGCAGTATCTTATTTAATCCTCAGAATCTCCAGGTGGGTATCTCTATTTTGTGGATGAGGAAACTGAGACACAGAGAAAGATCAAGTAACTTGCTCAGGGGTACACAGCTAAGGTAACAAACAGTAAGCTAAGTAATAGGTAAGAGGTAGAGCTGAATTTTGACCTCTGATCTTTTTGGACTTCAAAGGCTGTGCTCTTAACCTCTGAACTATACCATGGTATTAATTGGTATGCCCCTTTTCTTAGAGTATAAAATATTCTGGGAATGGTACTTGTTGATTAGGCTTAAAGGAGTATTCCCTCTCAGCTCTACTCTACTTCTCCAAAATTTGACCTTCCAGCAGCATTGAACACAGTTGATTACTCCTCTTTTCCTTTTTTGCCCCCGCCCCTTGATCACTCTCTCTCTTTTTAAAGATTTTATTTACTTATTTGAGAGAGAGAGCACAAGAGCGGGGTGAGGGGCAGAGGGAGAAGCAGACTCCCCACCAAGCAGGGAGCCTGACATGGGGCTCTATCCCAGGACTCCGGGATCATGACCTGAGCCGAAGGCAGATGCTTAACCGACTGAACCACCTAGGTGCCCCCGATCACTCCTCTTTTGAACTATTTTCTTCACTGGACTTCCAGGATACCACATGCTCATGGTTGCCTTTCTGTCTCACCAAGCTGTCTCTTTTGCTTTTTCCTCCTATTTTCCCTAACTTCTAAATATTGGTGTATCTTAAGGATCATTTCTTTTTTTTTTTTAAGATTTATTTGCGAGAGAGAGAATGAGAGACAGAGAGCATGAGAGGGAGGAGGGTCAGAGGGAGAAGCAGAATCCCTGCTGAGCAGGGAGCCTGATGTGGGACTCGATCCCGGGACTTCGGGATCATGACCTGAGCCGAAGGCAGTTGCTTAACCAACTGAGCCACCCAGGTGCCCCTCTTAAGGATCATTTCTTGATCTTATCCTTTCCTCTCTTTGTAGCTACCACTTTAGTTATGTCTTCTAGTCTCATGTATGTATGTATGTGTGTATGTATATCCTGACAGTCTCTAAATTGGTCTCTCTGGCTCAGATCCTTTTCCTTGAATTCAAGACTCATTTGATCACTTGTTTACAGCACATCTGGGGCACTTGGAAGTCTGATAGGCGTCTGAAATTTAATGTGTCAAAATCAGATTAGGCGTCTGAGATTTAACGTGTCAAAATCAGATTCTGACAGCCAAATAATGGAAACCATCCAAATGTGTAGCAACTGGTGAATGGATAAGTAAAATGTGATAAATACATACAGTGGAATATTATTTATTTAAAAAAGGAACAAAGTAATAACACATGTTACAATATGGAAAAGCATTTTCATTACATATAATGAAAAGCATTATAATAAGTGAAAGAAGCCAGTCACATAAAGGCCACATATCCAGATGTCCAGAGTGGACAAAGCCATAGAGACAGAAAGTAGATAAGTGATTGCCTAGGGCTGTGGGATGGGGTTGTGGGAGGAGGCTACCAATGGGTACATAGCTTTTTGAGGGATGATGAAAGCGTTCTTTTTTTAATTTGTAGCTTTGAGGCATTTTATTATAAAAAGCTGTCACTCATATACATAAACTAACAATATCTTAAAATTCATCACACATTTACTTCACTTTTTAGCTTGGCCTTCTAGTAAATCTTCAGCTTCATTGATTTTGGCTGCTATATAAGGAGATTCTCCCTTGTCTGGGTGATTTAAAAACATAATTCATCGATGAGCAGCTTTTATTTTTCCTTTATTGGCAGTAGTATGCCTAGTATTAATGCTGCTTCTCATTTTGTCATTTTAGGTTCCAACCCACTTCTATAAGCCACCACTGAAGGCAGATTTTAGTAGACATTGAAAAACTTGTTTCACTTGAGGCTCCATATGTTTCATGGCTTGCAAAACATAACATCCTTCAAATCCTGCAGCAGCAGCGGTCAGTCCAACTGCTACCGTTATACTGTCCATGGCTCTCGCTCAGCTCCCTGGCCTTCACCGAGAGCAAGGTTCATCCCAGCTCAAAGGCCTCATTCCCATGCCTGTACCAGACAGTGACACAGCCACCACCAGCAAGCACTGAAAATGTTCTAAAATTAATTATGATGATGATTTCCGAACACTGAGTATACTAAAAAAACAATTGAATTTTGTGCTAAAGGGGTATTTTTTGGTATGTGAATTATATCTCAATGAGGTTGTTAAAAAAAATCAAATTCCTT
The DNA here is from genome assembly GCF_054177405.1 of Leptonychotes weddellii. Lineage (NCBI taxonomy): Eukaryota > Metazoa > Chordata > Mammalia > Carnivora > Phocidae > Leptonychotes > Leptonychotes weddellii. Next base: position 71,473,762 of record NC_138382.1, on the reverse strand, counting down.
GTTAAGAAAAGAAAAAAAGAAGATAGCAGGAGGGGAAGAATGAAGGGGGGGAAACCGGAGGGGGAGACGAACCATGAGAGACGATGGACTCTGAAGAACAAACTGAGGGTTCTAGAGGGGAGGGGGTTGGGAGGATGGGTTAGTCTGGTGATGGGTATTAAAGAGGGCATGTTCTGCATGGAGCACTGGGTGTTATGCGCAAACAATAAATCTTGGAACACTACATCAAAAACTAATGATGTAATGTATGGTGATTAACATAGCAAAAAATTTTTTAAAAAATTAAAAAAATCAAATTCCTTGTTCCCTATCCCCCAAACTAAACTGAAACAAATCAGAACAATCTGCTCATGCAAGAAATAATTGATAAGCTGGACTTCATTAAAATTAAAAACTTTTGCTTTGTAAAAGACACTCACAGAACAAGAACACAAGCCACACACTGGGAGAAAATGTTTGCAAATACACATCTGATAGGGCGCCTGGGTGGCTCAGTTGGTTAAGCGACTGCCTTCGGCTCAGGTCATAATCCTGGAGTCCCGGGATCGAGTCCCACATCGGGCCCCCTGCTCAGAGGGGAGTCTGCTTCTCCCTCTGACCCTCTTCCCTCTCATGCTCTGTGTCTCTCATTCTCTCTCTCACAAATAAATAAAATCTTAAAAAAAAAAAATACACATCTGATAAAGGACTTTTATCCCTAAAATGCAAAGAACTCATAAAATTCAGCAATAAGAAAACAAACTGCTCCATTGAAAAATGGGCCAAAGACCTGAGCAGACACTTCACTAAAGAAGATCTACAAATGACAAGCATATGAAAAGGTACTCCTCATCACACATCATTAGGAAAATAAATGCAAATTAAAACAATGTTATACCAGGGCGCCTGGGTGGCTCAGTCTTCATGTGTCTGCCTTCAGCTCAGGTCATGATCCCAGGGTCTTGGGATCGAGCCTTGCATTGGGCTCCCTGCTTGGCGGGAAGCCTACTTCTCCCTCTCCCACTCCCCCTGCTTGTGGTCCCTCTCTTGCTGTGTCTCTTGCTATCAAATAAATAAATAAAATCTTTAAAAACAACAACAACAACAATGTTATACCACTACAAGCCTATTAGAACAGCCAGAATCCAGAACACTGATATTACCAAATGTTGGGAAAGTTGGAGAGCAACAGGAACTCACATTCATGCTTGCTGGGAATGCAAAATAGTACAACCACTTTGAAAGATTGTTTGGCAGTTTCTTGCCAAACTCTTACTGTACAGTCTAGCAGTCACGCTTCTTGCTATTTACCCAAATTAATTGAAAACTTGTGTTCACCCAAAAACCTATACATGAATGTTTATGGTAGCATTATTCATAACTGCTAAAATTTGGAACCAACCAACATGTCCTTCAGTAGGTGAATGGGTAAATAAATTGGTACATCAAGACAAAGGAATATTACTTAGTACTAAGAAGAAATGAGCTATCGAGCCATTAAAAAACATGAAGGGACCTTAAATGCATGTCATTAAGTGAAAGAAGGGAATCTGAAAAGTCTACTTATGTATGATTTAAACTGTATGACACTCTGGAAAAGGCAAAACTATGATGACAGTAAAAAGATCAGTGGTGTCCAGGGTTTGGGGGAGGGAAGGATGAATAGCTGAAGCACAGAGGATTTAATTGTAGTATGATACTACAATTCTATATACATGTCATTATACATTTGTCCAAACCCATAGAATGTACAATGCCAAGAGTGAACCCTAATGTAAACTGTGGACTCTGCATAATAATGACGCATCAGTGTAGGTTCATCAGTAACAAATGTACCACTCTGATATGGAATGTTGATAGTGGAAGAGGCTGTATGTATGTGTTTGTGAGCAGCAGATATATGGGAATTCTCTGTATCTTCTCAATTTTACTGTGAACCTAAAACTGCTCTAAAAAATAAATACTATTTAAAAGGTAAAAACAGTAAGAAAGTCTTTCCTTGGAGTCTTAACTATCTCAATAATGACTATTAACACCCTTGCAGTTACTTAAGCCAAAAAAAAATTTTTTTTAAAGATTTTATTTATTTATTTGACAGAGAGAGACATAGCGAGAGAGGGAACACAAGCAGGGGGAGTGGGAGAGGGAGAAGCAGGCTTCCCGCCAAGCAGGGAGCCCGATGCGGGGCTCGATCCCAAGACCTTGGGATCATGACCTGAGCCGAAGGCAAACGCTCAACAACTGAGCCACCCAGGCACCCCAAGCCAAAAAAATTTTTTGAAGATTTATTTATTGGGGTGCCTGGGTGGCTCAGTCAGTTAAGCGTCTACCTTTGGCTCAGGTCATGATCCCAGAGTCCTGGGATCTAGCCCCATGTGGGGCTCTTTGCTCAGCAGGGAGCCTGCTTCTCCCTCTCCCTCTGCCTGCCACTCTGCTTGCTTGTGCGTGCTCTCTCTCTGTCTGTGTCAAATAAATAAATAAAATCTTTAAAAATAAATAAAAAAGATTTATTTATTTTTTAGAGAGAGAGAGAGCACACGAGTGGGGGGAGGGACAGAGGGAGAGAATCTTCAAGCAGACTCCCTACTGAGCGCGAAGCAAAGCCCAGTGTAGGGCTTGATCTCATGACCCATGAGATCGTGACCTGAGCCAAAACCAAGAATTGGACGCTTAACCGCCATCCAGGCACCCCTTAAGCCAAAAACATTGAGTCATCCTTGATTCCTTTCTTTCAATACTCTCTTTCCAACTGTTCTCAAATCTAGTGGATGCTGTGTTCAGAAAACATCTGGAATTTGTTCACTTGTGACCATTTCCTACTTTAATGATGCTGGTCCAAGCCAGTATTAACTTTTACCTAGGTTATTGTAGAAACCCCTTAAGTGGTGTCCTGCTTCTGCCTTTACCTTTTTCCTATTCCTGAGTTCCTCATAGCCCATAAAACATAGCAGACATAAAATCATAATCACTTCTCTGCTTAGGGCCTCCCAATGGCTTCCTGTTAAAAGCTAGGTCCTTGGGGCGCCTGGGTGGCTCAGTTGGTTAAGCAACTGCCTTCGGCTCGGGTCATGATCCCGGAGTCCTGGGATCGAGTCCCGCATCGGGCTCCCTGCTCAGCAGGGAGTCTGCTTCTCCCTCTGACCCTCCTCCCTCTCATGCTCTCTGTCTCTCATTCTCTCTCTCGCAAATAAATAAAATCTTAAAAAAAAAAAAAAAAAAAAAGCTAGGTCCTTACATTCACCCCCAAGGACCTAAAAATATTCTGTGGTGCTCTCCTGTTTTTTTTATTCCGTCCACTAACCACTCCAGCTTTGATGTTTCTGAGACAGCAAGCATGCTTTGTTCTCAGTATTTTGCACTTACTGTTCTCTCTGGCTGCAATACTGTTCCCCCATAACCTTACCTTTTTCTGATTTTTGCTCAAAAGTCACTTCATCAGTAAGGCTTCTGTGCTCACCCTATTTAAGATATCAGTACTGCCTCCCGCCCCTGCCACTATTTACTCCTGTTACAGTGCTTAATTTTTCTCCATTCCTCCTACCGCTATCTGAAAAAGTAGTATGAATATATATTTTACTTACTTCTTTATTTTCTATACCTCTCCTCATTAGAGTGTAAGCCTCTTGAGAGCAGGGCTTTTAGTCTGTTTGGTCTTTACTTTTTATTTACTTTGTTTCTGGAATTACTGGTATCATATTAGGCTCTCAGTAAATATTCAAGATAGTACAGTGAAAAGAGGTAGGTAACCTGGATTCCAGATCTGTTGCTAAGATTAAGTAGCTTAGTGACCTGAGTGCTTGTGGGTCTCAGTCTTATCATCTGGGTCAAGTGAAAGATTTGACACAGGTGGTTTTTAATGCAGTGAGGTAATAGAAGTGTGTGTGTGTGTGTAGTGTGTGTGTGTATATATATATATATATATATATATATATATATATATATATATTGATCTCTGTCCCTAGTTCTTTTTTTAAAATTTTTATTTTTTAATTTTAATTTTTTTTTTAGATTTTATTTATTTATTTGACAGAGACACAGTGAGAGAGGGAACACAAGCAGGGGGAGTGGGAGAGGGAGAAGCAGGCTTCCTGCTGAGCAGGGAGCCCCACGCGGGGCTCGATCCCAGGACCCTGAGATCATGACCTGAGCCACCCAGGCACCCTAAATTGTAGCTTTTAGATTTTTTTTTATTTATTTATTTTTTAAAGTAATTTCTACACCCAATGTGAGGTTCATACCTACAACCCCAAGTTCTAGAGTCGCATGCTCTACCAACTGAGCCAGCCAGGCATCCCTAGCATTTAGATTTCTTAATTTTTTCTTAAGACTTTATTTGAGAGAGAAAGAGAGAGAGAGAAGAGTGAGAGAGCATGTGCACACAAGTTGGGGAGGAGCAGAGGGAGAGGGACAAGCGACTCCATGCTGAGCATGGAGCCTGATGCAGGGCAAATCCCACAACCTTGAGGTCATGACCTGAGGCGAAACCAGGAGTTGGAGGCTTAACCAACTGCGCCCCCTAGGAAGCTCTTAGATTTCTTAATCATTTCATTATGCTTGTATAGTTGTTGTTGTTGTTTTTAAGTAAGCTCTATATCCAACGTGGGGCTTGAACTCATGACCCTGAGAAGCCAGCAAGGTGCCCCTTTTTAATTAATCAACTAATTTTTATTTTTAAATATTTTTTTAATGCTTGTGTAGTTTAATTTCTCCTTTCTTGGCCGACCTATTATAAAATCTGGTAGGGCCTCTGACTGTACTATAAATCGGTCTCAGATGGAAGGTAGGTTCTCCCCCAGTTCTCCATGTGCAGCAGGACTGTACACTTCCTTCTCCACTGCACTGTTGTGAGAATCATTTTCCTTCTACGAAATCTTTTGATATGAGTGTTTTCAGAGGATAAATATTTTTTAAATGCAAACACTTAGAGTTTTTTTTTTAAAGTAGGGTTGACGCCTCAATTTTAGGTTTACATTTGTAATTAATTAATTTTAATCTTTTAATTTTGAGATAACTGGATTTATTTGTAGTTGTAAGAAGTAATACTGAGAGATCCCATGTACCCTTCATTCAGTTTTACCTAGTAAGGTCATGTAGAACTATAGTAAAAATACCAGAACCAGGATATTGACATTGATACAACCCATGATCTTGTTCAGATTTCTCCAGTTTTACTTGTACTCATTTGTGTGTGTGTATTTATTTCTCTGCAATTTTATTACATCTGTAGTTTTATGTATCCAATACCATATTCAAGATACTTCCATTACCACAAGAATTCCTCATTTTGTCCTTTTATAACCATACCCACTTCCTTCCTGCCATCCCTAATTTCTGGACCCCTGGCAACCACTAAGGTGGTCTCCATTTCTTTTTTCTTTCTTTCTTTCTTTCTTTCTTTTTTTCTTTTTTCTTCCTTCCTTCCTTCCTTCCTTCTTTCCTTCCTTTCTTTTTTAAGATTTTATTTATTGGGCGCCTGGGTGGCGCAGTTGGTTAAGCGACTGCCTTTGGCTCAGGTCATGATCCTGGAGTCCCTGGATCGAGTCCCGCACCGGGCTCCCTGCTCGGCGGGGAGTCTGCTTCTCCCTCTCCCACTCCCCGTTTGTGTTCCCTCTCTCGCTGTGTCTTTCTCTGTCAAATAAATAAATAAAATCTTTAAAAAAAAAAAAGATTTTATTTATTAATTTGACAGAGAGGACACAGTGAGAGGGAGAACACAAGCAGGGGGAGTGGGAGAGGGAGAAGCAGGCTTCCCACGGGGCAGGGAACCCGATGCAGAGCTCAATCCCAGGACCCTGGGATCATGACCTGAGCCGAAGGCAGACCGACTGAGCCACCCAGGCACCGCTGGTCTCCATTTCTATAAATTTGTTATTTCAAGAATGTTATATAAATGGAATCATACAGTATGTAACCTTTGGGATAGGTTTTTTTTCTCACTCAGCATAAACCTCTTGAGATTCATCCAGGTGTGTCAGTAGTTTCTTGTTATTGCTGAATAGTATTCCATGGGATAAATATACCACAATTGGTTTAACTATTCACTTGTTGAAGGACACCAACTTATTTCCAGTTTTTGGCTGTTATGAATTAAGCTTCTGTGGACATTTGTGCACAGATTTTTATGTGGACATAAATTTTCATTGCTAAGAGTGCAGTTGTTAGGTCATATGGTAAGTGCATGGTTTGCAATTTACTGTATTTATTTATTTATTTATTTAAAGATTCATTAATTCATTTTAGAGGTGGGAGGAGGAGGGGCAGAGGGAGAAGGAGAGAGAAACCCAAGCCGACTCCTTGCTGAGCATGGAGCCTGCTGCAGGGCTTGATCTCCCAACCGTGAAATCATGACCTGAGCCAAAACCAAGAGTCGGGTGCTCTGCTGACTGTGCCACCCTGGTGCCTTGCAATTTACTTTAAAAATTAGTAGATAAAAACCTTTTCCTATTAAAATTATTTACTCTTACATTTGCTGGTGAAAAGTATCATTTTACAGTTTCTTTAAAGCTGTTTTCTAGAACCTATTGTCTGTGTGGCCAGGGAGTTTGCATTTTGGAATAGCTGTTGTATCATTCTCAGGCATTATGAGATGAAGGTGGAAGCTGTCGAATCAAACCACAGAATCGTTAAAGGGTAGTTTCCTTTCCTATGAAACAATATATGTATTAGTTCTTGTCTTTTTTGCATTTGATCCTTAGTTTTAATATTGTAGTGAAAGGTTGCATTTTATTTTCTCTTCTTACAGCGGCTATGTGACTATGTTTGTGACCTCCTCTTAGAAGAGTCAAATGTCCAGCCAGTATCGACACCAGTAACAGTGTGTGGAGACATACACGGACAGGTAAAATTTCATGAGCAGATTTTTAGCTTTTGTACTGTCCATAGTCCATGTGTGTTTCCACTTATGCTGCAAAAAAGCCACCAGAAAAACAAGAAACAAAAACAGCTGGTCATTTGATAGATTGCCTCAGTCTGTGTGACACTAATGATTCCTGGTTACTATTACAGTGAGTAAAAGCAGTGGTCAAATTATTCATGGAGTTTGTTGAAATTATACTTGCAAAGTGGATAGAATGCAGCATTATTGCTCTGTGAAGGGGGAGAGAGAAAATAAATGTGGACAGCTCACAGTGATTGTGATTAACAGGCGATGCTTTGGTTTTAGGTGCTAATTTTCTATTCTATTTTCTATTCTATTCATTTCTGTTTATTCATTCTATTCACTCGTCACATTTTATTGAAAATGTATCATTTCCTTAGTGGGAATGAGAATAACAAAGGTTCAGAAAGATAAAATTGTTGGTGCATGATTTTATAGCAAGTCACTGCTAGAATTGGAGAAAGATTAGTCTTGTTTTTTCATCTGCTGGGTTTTTGTTTTTAAGAGTTTGAAGACCGTGGCAGGAGGAGTATACCTCATCTTTAGACTCTTATGTCAGTGTGTAGCCCGGTTGGAAACCCTCTGTGTATTTGTAGAGGTGTTGTGTGTGTGTGTGTGTGTATGTTTTTTTATAACTGGGAATGAAAGCTGAACAGAACACTCACTCAGTTTGCTGTATGCATACAATGGAGTTGTGGCTATAAGACATATATTGTAAACAATATATTTATCAATGCCAGCAGGACTTGCTGTCATCTGTGCCATTTCCCTGCCTTGAATGACTGCCTAAAGGAGCAGAAATGTGTGTAAATTGGTTGTGATTGAAGGCTGCTCCGTGAATTAAGTTCTATTTTGACCACTTTAGAGGGCTGTTTTCTTTTTTGGTTTTCAATTTGTTCTCTGGGTAGTTGAGGTCATAATAAATCTGGCATTTGCATGTTATCAGCTTCTAAATAGAGAGCCCATTATGTCATCTCTGATCTGTTGAAAGATTTATTTATTTATTTGAGGTGGGGGGAGGGGTGGGAAGAGGCAGAGGGAAAGGGAGGGAGAACTCAGGCCGACTTGGTGCTGAACACGGAGCTTAGGCGGGGCTCGATCTCAAATCATGAGATCGAGTCCTGAGCTGAAACCAAGAATTGGACGCTTAAATGACTGTGCCACTTAGGCCTCCATCTCAGATCTTTTAAAATCTTAGTTCTCTAGAGTAGACTTTAGGAGTGCATTTCTTAAAATTTCCATATAAGTTCTCTGCAAAAATATAATAAACATTTGTATTTTTGCTAAGATAAATGATACTAATATAAGCATGCCATAACACGTTCCTGAGTGCTGAAATAAATCAAGTAATGTTTTCCCCTGATTATAATATTAAAATTGATGGGTTACCTGGGTTATCAGGACTTTCTAGTACATAATTTACAGCCACTTTTTAGTATGTAATTTACAGCCATGATCAAAGGTCAGGAAATTAGAGACAACTTCAAACTACTAAAATTAATTAAAATAATAAAATTTTACTTTTGTAGTCTATATACACCTTCAGTCAAATGTACAATTCTAGCTAACATCTTCTTGTGTTTTGAAGGTTAGCAAAGTGCTTTTTCACGTATTCCATGTCATATTTTTTCAAGGGTCCTGTAAGATTGGATTATTTTGTAGAAAAGGAAACTTAGACTGAAAGATGGAAGAATTAGCCCAAACTCACACAGCTACTAAGGGACATAGTTGAGATTTGAAACTTAACTTTGGTGCTGATGTCCATGTTATTTTTAATTTTTTTTATTGAAGTATAGTTGGTATACAATGGGTTACATTAGTTTCAGGTGTAAGCCCATGTTAAGACTACCACCAAATTGAACATTGTTTCTCTTATACTTGACCCTTTATATCACTTGCTAATCAAAAGCATGGGACTTTTGGAGCTTCCAAATGTATGTAAGATATATCCTTTGGGATTTGTAGAGTTGTCTTCTCCTTGGGCCAGTTCTGGCATTGTAAGATTGGATTATGAGTATAAATAAACTCATTAAAAAATTTTGGCAAGCATAAAGTGCTGAGAAGCATTGAAACAGTGTAAGCTAGTGAGGAGATTGTGGACTTCATTGTCAGAGCTTGGTTTAAGTCCTGGCTTGGCTACACATTAACTGTTCAAGAAGTCACTTCGGCTAGGTCACAAGTTTTTTAGGTATGGCCTGTGGACCTTTGAAGGTCTGTAAGGTGGTACAAAATCAGTTGAGGGTAAAACTGCAGGTATCTCAGCATAAATCAAGGGAGTAGCACCAGACTGTGCTCATTGTTAGTGTATTCTTCACCAACATGCATGCACAGTAAAATAAAATGCCAGTATCACTTAAGGATGTCCTTGATGATACTGACCTGGCAGGGGAGATACCATGATCACAAAGAATGCCCTTGATGAAGCAGTAATATTAATTGTAATTCTTAACCCTTGAGTTGATACATCTTTTGAATAGTTCTATGATGGAAACGGGAAGTATGCATAGAGCACATCTGCTGCATACCAAGGAAAGATGGTTTGCTCAAGGAAAATAGTTGTGTAGTTTTTTGTGTCACAAGCTGAAGTAGCTTCTCTTTTTATGGAACACTATTTTTACTTGAGAGAATGAATGACAAGCTATGGGTATTTGGCAACCATCTTTGCAACAGTGAAGGAATGAGCCAGTCACTTCAAGGAAAACAATTGACAGTTATTTATTGCCAGTGACAAAATTTGAGTTTTCAAATAATGAGAATTTTAGAAAATTTGAGCCCACCATCTTGATGGCAGAGTGTCAGCTTCTGATGTTTAAGGACTTTTCTCTTGGTGGTGATAGTAACAAATACAGTTTTTTGGTGATGTATAATGAAATATCATTTCTGTTTTCCAAATGACCATTGTGTTAGCCACTGAGAGTGTTAGCCCTACTAACGGAATAGGAAAAAGATCATTTATCAAGTGTTGATATATTAAAAGAATATGCACCATTATCTCTAAAGATTATTAAAATAGTCTTCCTTTTTGTAAAATACACTTGTGTGAAGCTGGATTTTCTTCATATACTTTCATCACTATATCCCAGCAGATTAATGCAGAGGCAGATTATGAAAATATAGCCATATTCAGTTTAGCCAGACATTAGATTTGTTTTATTTTTGAAAACCTTGTTTATTTTTCATTAGAAATATGTATATCTTACTATTTAATGAGTTGTTACTGATTTAAAAAATTAAATATTAAAAATGACTAGTTTTAATTTCCAATATGGTCAGTAGCAACTGATATCAATTATATAAGCAAAAGGTTTTTGGGCACCTGTAAGTTTTAAGACTATGAATAGGTCCTGAAACTAAAAAGTTTAAAAACTACTGAGCTAGCCAACTGTTTCCTTGTCTCTATTGATGGAATAAAATCCACTTCTCAGGATTGCTTTTTTTTTTTTTTTAATATTTCATTTATTTATTTGACAGCGAGACCGCGAGAGAGGGAACACAAGCAGGGGGAGTGAGAGAGGGAGAAGCAGGCTTCCCGCTGAGCAGAGAGCCCCATGTGGGGCTCGATCCCAGGACCCTGGGATCATGACCCGAGCTGAAGGCAGACGCTTAACAACTGACCCACCCAGGCGCCTCTCAGGATTGCTTTTATTTTAAAATGAGATTTACAGGGGTGTCTGGGTGGCTCAGTCGGTTAAGTGCCCAGCTCTTGGTTTCAACTCAGGTCATGATCTTAGGGTCGTGAGATCGAGCCCCATGTCGGGCTCTGCACCCAGGATGGAGTCTGCTTCTCTCCCTTTCTCTCTGCTCCTCCCCACACTCATGTGCACGCTGTCTCTCTCTCTAAAAATAAATAAATAAATCTTTTAAAAAAATAAAATGAGACTTACAGAGTGTCCATGATGTGGAAAACATATAATAGGTGGTAGAAATTATTTGTGAAATGATGAGGTGAGCTTCCAGTAATGTAGGATGAGCTTAGTTGTCTGCACATGTTCTCAGTAAATGTTTATTATGTTAAAGAATTTTGGAAAAAACTTCCATTATGGAGTAGGAATTGTTGGGTCCCTGAAGCAGAATATTTGATCATCTATTAAATATATATAGGATAAATGGAAACTTACAACATTTTTATTTAAGAACATATTTCTATAACTATCAATAGAAAAGTTTAAGGATGCTCACTCTTCCACCATACCTTTACAAAAGCAACTGTTTCATGAAACTTAAATGTTCCCTTTCTGACTCTGTGTGTATACATAGTAAAATTGTGTAGTTTATTATAGTTATAGTTTTGTGTTCCATTCTTTTCCCTAATCATTTTTCCATTTTGCTACATAGTTTCCATTATAATCATTATTCATGATTGGTCCAGGTCTTGAGTTGGTAGATCATACTTTATTAAAATAGTCTCTTATGTTAGTCATGAAGGTTGTTTCTTTTATTATTATAAATGATGTTGTAACACATTTTCTATATATTCACACAGCATTTACTTATTTATTTATGTACTGATTTATTTATTTATTTATTTTTGCCCTTAGGATATAGTCACAGACGTGGAATTACTAAGCCAGAGTAACACACACACATATTTTTATTGCTCATGCTGTGTGTATATATATAAACATATATGCTATGTAAATGATATATACATGCATCATATATACATCTGTGGGATGGGAATAGAGAAGTGTACTTTTTTTATAAAGATTTATTTATTTATTTTAGAGAGAGCCTCTGGAGGGGGTGGGGCAGAGAGAGAAGGAGAGAGAATCCCAAGCAGACTCAGCCCCATGCGGGGCTCAATCCCACAACCCTGGGATCAGGACCTGAGTCAAAACCAAGAGTCGGACAGTCAACCGACTGAGCACCCAGGTGCCCTGAGAAATATACTTTCAAAGGGAAGGGCTCCACATGGTAGAAATGGACAGCAAATACGTTGGACAAATAATAGTCTACCACTTGACTGAAATTGAATACTGTTTCATTTATTTGCTTGCTAATTTTAAGAAGATAAGGAAAATTTTTTTTAAACTTTCTAAAGTTTTTTTTTTTTTTTTTTTAACTCTAAGCAAGGAACAACTTCAGACTTCTGAAATACTGTTATAAAGGGTAGTTCTTTATTTCTTTTAGTAGTTAACATTTAAATTTCAATTTTGTTCACGGTGACCACCTTTTTAAGTGTTAGAAATTTAATAATTTTATTTTCAAGTGTAAAAGATAACTGTGTAGGAAATGATTAGCTGTACTTGGTACAATATATTATAGTAAATTCCTTTAATCCAAAATCCTTTCTTAGAAAAACTGAAGTTTTCTTTAGGAATTAGGATTAAGATAATCTAGTTGACTGAGATTACCACATGTACAATTTGTCAATTACCAATTTTCAGTGAAATAGAATATGATGAAATATACAATTCTTTTTTACTGATTATTGAGAAGACACTCCACAGCTAAAGAGCCTGAGGGTATACATCTTCAAAGTAGAGTGTGGGAAGGTAGGTTGATGTGCAGCACTACATGATGCTGTGAAGTGTCATGTAAATTCATTCAAAAAAAATTCTTATCTACTTTCCTTATCTTTTGTCTCATTAAAATAGATGCTGAGTATGGAGTGGGGTGGTTAGGTTAGCTTATTAACAAGTTAGATAACTGATCAGTTATTTCAGATTCTCAAATGGTGGGGCACCTGGCTGACTCAGTTGGTGGAGTGTGTGACTCTTGATCTTGTGGTTGTGAGTTCAAGCCCCACGTTGGGCATAGAGATTACTTAAAAAATTCTAGATGACAGGATAAAATGAAAGAAATTTGAGGGGGAAGGCCTATAACATTAGTGATCTAGGAATGACTCTACTGGTAATTGTGAGATTTATTTTAGTGCTTTTTTTAGACTTGAGAGCTGTGTGCTTGGCAGTTTTGCTTACACTTTATTTCTTTTTATAAATGTCAGTATTTGAGGGCTTCTTAATTACATGCTTCTTTACACATTTCGCTCTCAGTTTTATTATTTTACTCCTTCACAGGAATTTGTAATCAGCATATATTGCCTTTCTTTTATAGTTTTATGACCTTTGTGAACTATTCAGAACTGGAGGTCAGGTTCCTGACACAAACTACATATTTATGGTATGTAAACCCCAATGATACCACATACTTATTTAAAATGGAAAGGGTCTGACTTATTACATGTACATTACATAATAATTTCATTGTCATGTGACATTCACTAATTATATGAAAAGGCGATGCGATACTTTTTTACATTTTGCCATGTTGTCTAGTTGAAAATAATTGCTTTAGTAAATTGCCATATGCATAGGACTGGGTTGTAGCCCTAAGTAATGGTTGGCAGAAAAATAGTCCAGAACCACCCAACTTTAAGGCACAGATCTTCAATTTACTGTTATTTTATCACACTTTTTTTGAGCATTCATTTTCATCTGTTATCAATCTGTGGATTGATGAATAGATGCACATATTTGCTTACTTTGCTTTTGGAATGTAATGTTACTGTTGAATTTTTTCTAAATCCTATCATTTTCCTTCCTTCTAAAGATTTCTGGGTCATTTTCCTATTCTTTTAGCTGTTTTCTTATTGATCTAACATTGTCCCAAGTAAAACATTAATGGGAAGTGTAAATAGTATGACTTCACATGCAGTTGTTAAATACACAGCTGAACTTAGAACACTGTTATAATTATGGTATCTGCTTTTACAAAAACACTATTTCTTCAAGTTGATAGTTTTTCTGATATAGTTAAGGTGATTTTGGGGGCGCCTGGTGGCTTAGTCAGAAGAGCACGTAACTCTTGATCTCGGGGTCGTGAGTTTGAGCCCCATGTTGGGTGTAGAGATTGCTTAAATAAATAAATATTAAAAAATAATAAAGTGATTTTTGAAATTCATTTTAAAATTTTTGATTCTCATATGACCTTTTAGAAACATCTGCTAATGTAGGTAATAGAGAATTGGAAAAATGATAGCTTTGCAGGGAAGATCCTTGAGAGAATTGCACAGCAGGTTCCTGTAGGCCTCCTGAATCATAAGACTAGCACATTTAGTAGAGACCGCTTATTTACTTTGAGTTTTTTGTTAAAACCCAATTTCCAAGTAATTCAACATGTGACTCTTCGTTTTTGTTATTTTTGGCCGTGTCTCTGAGTTTGCACACTTTGGTATAATTTTAAAAAATATTGTTGCTATTGTATTGTTTCTAACTTCTAAACTTTTACTCTACAGGGTGATTTTGTAGACAGAGGTTACTATAGTTTGGAGACCTTCACTTACCTTCTTGCACTAAAGGCTAAATGGCCTGATCGTATTACACTTTTGCGAGGAAATCATGAGAGTAGACAGATAACACAAGTGTATGGATTTTATGGTAAGACTTTCTATTTCTCTGATTCTGAATATTGTATTACTTTCCTCTTTGGGAGAAAAGCCATACAAGTCATACATGTGCTTTATAGTAGAATTAGAAATACAGATCATCTTTTTCCACTTTCTCAACCTTTAACTCTTGTTCCCCCAATCAATTGAGAACCTTACCATGGAGAGAGAACTGTTCTTAACTTTTGGTGTACATTGTCCTAGATCATTGCCTCAAAGTGTAGCCCTCAGTTTAGCTCAAATGAATCATCAGGGGTGCTTGTTAAAAATTACATTGCTGGGCCCCACTGAAAACCTCTTGGGGTGGGAATCCTAGAATCTGCTGAAGGTGAATGTTCTGCATTTGAAAGTTTGAGAAATATATATATATATGTACGTGTGTGTGTTTGTGAACATATTTGTGTGTGCACATACCTGCTTTTTTCACTTAATGCTACCAGCCGTTCTTTACTTCATTGACATTATTTTTATAGCTGCATTGTATTATGCTGTATGGTTGTACTATAATTGATTAAACCAGTATCTTTAACATTGGACGTTGGAATTTTTTTTTTTTTAAAGATTTTATTTATTTATTTGAGAGAGAGAATGAGAGAGAGAGAGCATGAGAGGGGGGAGGGTCAGAGGGAGAAGCAGACTCCCTGCCGAGCAGGGAGCCCGATGCGGGACTTGATCCTGGGACTCCAGGATCATGACCTGAGCTGAAGGCAGTCGCTTAACCAACTGAGCCACCCAGGCGCCCTGGAATTGTTTTTAAGTTGCTGTTATACACATAGCTGAATGAATATCCTTTTACATATGTATAATATTATATGTGTATAATATATATAATTATCTATCTGCTCCATCCAGAGAATGCTAAGACCTCAGGGGTCAGAAACGAAACTTAACCTTTAAAAGCAAAATATCTGCTTCTATAAAACTTTTATATGGTTTAAAGTTTTAAAAAATGAAGTTGGGGGAAAAAATGAGGTTAGGAAGCTCTTTGAAGGAGATGGCAGAACTGTTGAGATTATTAACATGAATTTTCCTTAAGCATAATTAAGGCAGATATTGAGATATTTGAAAATATTAATCTCATAACACTTTAGTTTTAGATTTTATATTTTGGATTCTTTTCTGTCATAATAAAGATAATCTAAACTCTTACTCTTCAATTTGTAAGCCATTATCAATTACTAAATTGAGAAATTTTGATAATTTATGATTTATATAACTGTTTATAGTAATTGAAAAGTTAGATCGCTAATATTTGTCTCCTTTTTACAAGTTACTTTTGATTTTCATTCACAAAATATCAAGTACCATTTAAAATAAAAGTTTTTTGATTCTTTTGCAAAAATAGTCAATAGGTTGGATAGTACGTACTGTGGTGTTAGCTTAGTAAAAGCAACTGGCTCTAAGATTGTTATAATTACACCTCAAAATTTGACCAACATTTATCAGTGTAGGGCAAAGGGATAAAAGGGGAGAGGAAAGAGGACTATTTTAATCAAGATGCCTTGACTGAAGAAAATGATAACAGCACAACATCTAGTATTGAATTCTTTTGTTCCCAAGCTGTGCTCATCTATTATTTTGTTTAATAAAAGGAAGCCTACTAGCTTCTCAAGCAGGAGATAATTTTAGTTATCATGGAACTTAACATTGATTTTAAAGTAGTAAAAATGGGGGTGCCTGGGTGGGTCAGATGGTTGAGCGTCTGTCTTTGGCTGGGGTCATGATTTCCGGGTCCTGGGATCAAGCCCCACATTGGGCTTCCTGCTCAGCGGGGAGTCTGTTTCTCCCTCTGCCTCTCTCCCCTGCTTGTGCTCTCTCTTTCTCTCTCTCTCTATCTCTCTCAAATGAATAAATAAAAGCTTTAAAAATAAATATTAATAAATAAATTAATAAATAAAATTAATAAATTTAATAAATAAATTAAAAATTATAAAATATTATAAATATAAAAAATTATAAAATAAATAAATAAATAAATAAAATTAATAAATAAATAAAGTAGTAAAAATGTCCATGTATAGCTATTAATTATATTGGGCCTTCAGTTCACACTGATAAACATATACTGAGCAGTTATTATGAACCAAATGCTTTGCATATGTATAAAGAGGAAAAAGAAGATTCCTGCCTGCAAGCTCAGCCCAGTGTTAGTGCTCTCATGGCAAGTTTACATAAGGATCCTGCTTCACACATAGAGGTAATTTAGAAAACCATGAGGATTGATCATACCCCATAGTCTTCTATATCATTTTCATTTGTACTTATGGCAGTAGTGATATGTCAGGGTTTTTTTATTTATTTATTTTTAAATTTTTTTTTTTAAAGATTTTATTTATTTGACAGAGAGAGACAGCGAGAGCAGGAACACAAGCAGGGGGAGTGGGAGAGGGAGAAGCACGCTTCCTGTGGAGCAGGGAGCCTGATGCGGGGCTCAATCCCAGGATCCTGAGATCATGACCTGAGCTGAAGGCAGAAGCTTAATGACTGAGCCACCTGGGCGCCCCTGTCAGGTTTTTTTTAAATTAAGGAAGAAGTCAAAGAACAGAACTTCCATGATATTAATGAAAGAAGAGATGTATATCCTATTAACTGTTGTAGACAACAGAGAAAGTGTTCAGCTGGGAATATATCAGAGCCTGATTGGCAGTCTGTCTCCAGTGATGACTGCAGGTGTACTTACTGGAGCTCGAGTGTTTCATTGCACAATGTGCAGAAAATCTCAGAAGAGACAACCTAGGCCTGAGAAATGTTGAGATAGGAATCACCAGTGCTCCTATAATTAAGGGTCCTCTGATTTGTTTGATTACCCTACTAGAGTAAGGTGGTCACATTAAATAAATTACTCTGTTTGATAGAATTGTCCCATATGAATAACATAATAGACCAAAGCATTTGTTTGGGGATATATGAATTTAATATTTAGCTCTTTCTGATCATAGCATTTTGATCAATAACTTGAACTGCTTTGTAGGGCCACTTCTGGAATGAAAAGCAGGACCACATACTTAGACTAGTTAAACATAAGTCTCCTTCATGGCTCTACGTGGAAGACCTACCAGGTCATAGCTTGCTGTCCTAGTTTAAGTTAAACTTCTTTAGTATTGGATGCATTCTTTATTTTTATTGGCAGCTTTAGAACTTCATTAATGAGAAACTCTTCTGTTTCTTTCACAGATGAGTGCCAAACCAAATATGGAAATGCTAATGCCTGGAGATACTGTACCAAAGTTTTTGACATGCTCACAGTAGCAGCTGTAAGTTTATGTAAATCTTTGTAAAACCTCAAGTATTTTCCTGCCAATAACCCTTTGCATACTTTTATCTAATTGCCATCTCAATTATATTGACATCATTAACGTTCATTGATGAATTTAGATATGACTGAGTTTATTACTATACTTTCAACTCTGTTATCCTTTTTGCTAGTTAATAGATGAGCAGATTTTGTGTGTTCATGGTGGTTTATCTCCTGATATCAAAACACTGGATCAGATTCGAACCATTGAGCGGAACCAGGAAATTCCTCATAAAGGAGCATTTTGTGATCTGGTTTGGTCAGATCCTGAAGATGTGGATACTTGGGCAATCAGTCCCCGAGGAGCAGGTTGGCTTTTTGGCGCAAAGGTCACAAATGAGGTAAAGCCAATATTTTTTGAAAAATGGTTTGTTGGTTGCTAATGGACTACATAAAGAACTATTGTGGCTATAGATAACAACCTTCTGTTTCTCATCTAGTTTATCATGTAGGTCTTTCCTTATTGGTTAAATGAGATCACATAATGAAAGCACCTCCTTCAGTATCCACTTGGTAATATGTGTAAAATAAATGTTTTTTCTTTTTTCAAATATTTCAATTAAGTAATACGATAGCAAGGGCAAGATAGGCAACTTTTATATATATATACACATATACATATATATACATATACATAGAAAATGTTAATATATATTTTCAATTTAGATTGACGTGTAACGTATTAGTTTTAGATGTACAACATGATGATTTGAGAGATATATATATAGTGAAAAGCCAACTTTTGAAGTTCAGCTGTTTTCAATTAAAAAAACACACACATAGACATTATATACGCACATAGGGATGAGCTTATATTGGGACGTAATCCAGCACAATGGAATTAGAGAGTTAGGTTCAGCATAATTTAGGTAAATTATTTATGCTCTCTGAGCCTCTGTTTCCTTAAGGTACAAAAGAAGAATAATCTCAGAATTCTTGTAAGAATCATACTGCACCCTCAGTAAATGATACTGATAGCGATATATTTTTTATTATACCATAAAAACTTTGTTTCATATCTTATAGTGTTTATAGAATGCTTTTCTTCCAGAAACTTCTAATAAATTATGTGACTGTGTGATTTCTATAACTTAGGCCGAAGCAGCTCTATTTGTCTATAACTTATTGGAAGTAGTGGGGATAACTAGTAGAATGGGTTCTATAATCATGAGAACTTTAGTAGTAAAAAGATTTGTTATTTATTTATTTATTTGGGGAGGGGAGAGGGAGAGAGAGAATCTTAAGCAGGTTCCATGCCCAGTGTGGAGCCAGACATGGGGCTCGATCTTACAACCCTGAGATCATAACCTGAGTGGAAATCAAG
Organism: Leptonychotes weddellii; assembly: GCF_054177405.1. Taxonomy (NCBI): domain Eukaryota; kingdom Metazoa; phylum Chordata; class Mammalia; order Carnivora; family Phocidae; genus Leptonychotes; species Leptonychotes weddellii. The sequence goes on along the minus strand of NC_138382.1, from coordinate 71,454,900 downwards.
AGTCAGGCGCTTAACTGACTGAGCCACCCAGGCACCCCTATACTTTATTTAAATATTATTTTCATATATATATAGATATATATATTATATATATAATATATTTATAGCATGATTTTTAAAAAATGTGCTAGATACTTAACAAAACCTTTCTAAATTGCAGTTTGTTCATATCAACAACTTAAAACTCATCTGCAGAGCACACCAACTAGTGCACGAAGGCTATAAATTTATGTTTGATGAGAAGCTGGTAACAGTATGGTCTGCTCCTAATTACTGCTATCGTTGTGGAAATATTGCCTCGATCATGGTCTTCAAAGATGTAAATACAAGAGAACCAAAGTTATTCCGGGCAGTTCCAGATTCAGAACGTGTTATTCCTCCCAGAACGACGACGCCGTATTTCCTTTGAGGCCTTCGCCCATCCTGCTGACCCATTTTTCTTCCCTCTTCTTACCCCAACTTTTGTGTATTACCCTCTACAATATACTTTTTATCAAGCACTTTGCTGCTGAAATGCTGCCTCTTGCCTTTTTTTTTAATTTTAAATTATCTAAATTTATTGTTTGTTATGGTGTCTATAGCAATGTTTTTCTATCAATTTTCTCCCCCATCCCATCCCCACCTTGGACTCATTTGAGAAGACTTGAGAAATGTCTTAATACTCACACTGCTGCATGTAGCTCTTGCTTATTTACTGGTCTGGGGGAAACAGGATGTGTTTCCTCTTTTTTAAAAAGCCAATTGACAGAACAGACTACACCGAAATGCTCCTCCTTTTGTATCATTCAGCCTTTTGTTTTAGTTTGGTAAGTTTTAAGAAATTTCAGCAGCAAAGTTGTTATTCAGTGGGCACGATGGACTGCAGATGCCTCGAGTTATGTATACCTGTCCCAGCTGTAAACTTCATTGTCCTTTGTTGAATGATATTTTAAATGGATATAAAATAAATTGGTCTAAAGGGCTGCCCTCCTTGTTGTGTTTTTAAATTTTAGTTAAAACTGCTACAGCTTATGACTTTGTACAGTAAGATAATTGTATTGATCTTTTTTCAGATTCCTTGTATTTTTTAATAAAGTAATCTTAAATAAAACCCAGATAGGTTAAAGTGTTAGAAATTTTAAACAGCTTACATTGTTAGTTTAAAGTTATTCTTTTTTTCGCCCCCAATCAGAGCTTTTGACCCTTTGGTTATTGAGTTTAAAACTTCAACTGAAATTCAATAGTATTTATTAAAAAAAAAAAAAATCACTAAACTGTGCCTAAAGAACATAACTGCCATATTAATGTCTTGGTTTATATTCTCTATAGTAATAGAAAAACATTTAATACTTGTAATGCTGATATGTTCATTTGATACCAGTTGAGTAGAATGTGATAGATCCAGTTTACAATCTATCATGAGTATCATTAAGTAAAATCTGTGTACTTTTCAATAGGAATCATTCTCCTCTTGCTGTAACACTTGACCTTAACTTTTAGAAAGTGTTCATTTTTTAACTGCAACTGGAAAGGTTGAAAAGTCAGGACTCTTGTATTTGTGAACTGTAATTTGAAGCAAATTTTAAAAAGTGTAGAAAGAAACAAATTGTCCTATTTTGTAAAGGTCTGTGATACCATGTTTCGGCTTTGTGTAAGTAATTTGAATATCCAAAGGGTGTGATGATCAGTTCTTTATATGCAACTGTCCACTTAATAAGGACAAGTGTTCCAGTGTCTCTTATGACTGTGGTCATAAATGATGTTGGAATTTACTATTTTGTGAAATAGTTGGTATCCCTTTACTACTATAATTAATTTTTGTCATTCCAGGAAATCTTTGTGAAGCCAGCCAATTAATAAAGCACTTTAGTATCTGTTCAGGTAGTTTTGAAAACCAACTTTTCCCCTTCAGGATAAGAACTTCCAGGTTACCTAAAAATGCAATAAAAATCTTTATAGTCTAAGCTTCTTGGCACATAATTTTTCATCAGGGTTTTTCTTTTATTAAATGAGCACAATAATTTTGATTTTTATTTTCTGCAACCACCTAGCTCCTTGTTTAGTTTTTAATTGTATAGCTATATGAAAGAAGTGGCTAAGACATTTGCTGCACACACTTGAACTGTTGGGTCAGTAGCTTTCTGTTACTGCCCTGACCCCAGTGTAATTCAGGGGGAAACGTATTTTTATCTTACAGGGATATGTAGCTATGTATTTTACTAATTGTGAAACACTGGAAATTAATGATGCAGACAACTTGGTGTGGTCTTTGAACGGCTCTCTGCAGTGTTTTTTTCTGTTACCATAAATTGTATTTAAGTGCTTGCTCTCCTCTGCTTTTAAGTTGTACCAATAAAATCGGTAACCTCAGCCTCTCCTTCCCATTTGACACTCCTTAGCTTAAAATGATGTAGTTGTTTTAGTTATCCTTGTAATGTGACTTTTATTTTTAAGTCATGGTGTATTACATTTGTTTGTCACTAGTTGGGCATGTGCCAATAATTTTCTGTCCATTCCTTAATTGCCATCTCTGTTTTGTCTGATTTTTTTCTCTTCAGCTGAATAACAGCTTTTTTGCATGAAAAAAATAGTTTTTACTATTAGACATGTAAAGGGAAGAGAGTGAATGTATTGGACTTTGTAAGCCTAAAAGGAATATTTGGATCCCTCTAATAAATAAGGGCTATGTACGATATAGAGTAATCATGTAGTGGAAGATACTTGCAAGTCATAGATTTGTAGGCAGGCGGATCTGTTACTCCCTGTATCTAGGCTGAATGTAAAATCCTTTATGTTGTATTAATGGGGGTAATAACTATTTTTATTTGCTGATGATATACTTGGTTTCTAATAAAGTGTCCTAGGCTCTAGTGAGAACTGTCTACTTTTAATTGCCAGTTACTTTCTTTCCCCTTTTCCTGATATGCTCTTGGCTAGCTTTTTATTGGTTTAATGCTTTTTCCTGAAATATCGCACCACTTTAAATGTGTTCATTTGGGTGTGATCCTAAAAAGTCTGGATCAAGAGCACATCTTGCATCTAATATGCAACCTGCATCAGCTCCTACTCCATCTGGATGACCAGAACTGTTGGAAGATTGTGACGTCTTAAACCCTGGGTTTTGCGTTTGAAATAAGGTTTGAAATATTGTTCATTGCATTAAGATTTGTGTGTTTTTGCTTTGTAAGCCCAGCACCAGGTTTTGAAAATGCCTGTATTGCGAAAGCAAATCCGAACTCTTTCTGAGCCTCTTTCGTTGTCAGAAATAGAATTCTTTCCATCAGCCTACAGAAAATTGTGTATCTGGAGTTGAAGAGATTTAACAGCACGAATCCAGATTTTTAAATGTAATTGTTTTTTAAATGCTAATGTTTGTAAAGCACCTTCAGTTCCTTGGATGAAAGGTGCTATATTCTCTCAGTGTAAACTAATAAAAAGATTATAGGAAGTTTGTCAGAAACTTTTATCTAATGCATAGTCTGTAGCCTGTCCCGACAAGAAGTTAGCGTTTTATATAACACAATTTAAATTAAAAAATGCTTATTCCTTCACTTGGTTGCTTGACTAGTAAACAGAAGTGAAACTTTTTCTTGTTCTGCATTTGACTTTGAGCTACGTTTTCCAGTTCTTTAAAGGCAAGATTCATTGTTATGTCCTGGATCCAGTGCCCAGAACCATGCATCATGAGATCATCCCAACTCTTTCAAATTGTATGTTTACAGTGTGCATTCATGCTGATGAAGTATACAGTAATAAAACACCAAAAAGCATTTGGAAAGTCCTCTAGTCTGGTGCCAGACACAGTAGATGCCTGGGGAATGTTTGTTCCTTATTCCCCCCTTAATTTTCTATTTCCTTATCAATCAGTTGGTGATTGCCTTTCCTTACCCTCATGAGAGATTATGCTGGCTTGGATCACTCAAATATTTCCTTTTCAAACTGCGTGAAATTTATGAGGATTTTGTATGTGTGTGTATCAACAAAATACTTATTACATAAGTATATTCCACTCAATCCCTGGACACCCACTATTGTTCTCAGCACTCTGCTTTTGTGTATAAATGGGAATGAGATATAAAAGACTGCATGGTGGCATTATGGAATAGTGTAAAGAATATAGGCTCTGGGATCAGATGTAGGTAAAAAACCCCAGCTCTGCCAGGCAGTAATAGCTAACTTAGCTGAAAGCTGTATGTGCCCTGTTTTGTGTTTACCTTTACCATGGTTCTATGACTGTATTACTTCTTCCCCTGACCCCCTTCAGATGAAGGAACAGATTTAGATAGGTGACTTTGCCAAGGTTGCAAAGGAAAGCTGGAACTTGAACCCCTTTAGGGCATACAAGAGTATGTCTTAAACCCTCTTAAGCCATCTTAAGCAGTATTGGTTATTGTAGCTATGTGACCCTGCACGAGCTGGGTTCTCTGGATCTTAAAATTCTGTGTCTAAGAAAATACCAGAGTTGATCTCAGGATTAAAAATAGCACACATAAAGTACCCAGTCCCTGGCCCAAAGCTGCCATTTATTGAGGGCTCATTCTAATATACCGTTTGCCCAAATTAAATGTAGATGGGAAGTAAGAATAATCTAAGGCAATATATAATTGCTGATACAGTAGCTTATGAAAGTACAAGGAATTTGGAGAAGAAAGTGATGTAGAATGGAGTAATTGGGAAAGGCTTAAAAGAGGAAGTGTGAATTAAATGTGGACAAGAATGATGGGATGTACATTTCTTATTTAGTAAAAACACAGAAACAGATTACTAGAACTTGCATGTGACATGAAGATAGGACTGAGGGTGCCCCTTGGGAAGGCTTAAGAGATGAAAGCAGCAGCTCTATTGGCAGAACCATGTATCAGGAGTTGGTCAATTATAAAAGATCTTGAAAATGACACAAGATTTTAATCCCTATTTTTAAGAAATGTAATGAGTGATATTTCAAGATCAGTCTCCTAGTGAGTTGGTGACCCTCCCCACCAGGACTCCTATTCCACCTGCCATACTCTTGTCTGACAAATTATTCTGCCCCGCCCCCCTTCTGGTATGGTTGAGATAAAAGCTGTCCATAGTTTGGTGATTAGGGGATTACATAAAAATTAGGGGAACCAACAGACGTTTGACATTTTTTTCCTTGTCAAAGCCATTTAAAAACCCCCACTACAATTTACCATTATTTCATAGAAGGAATGTCATTTTTAACATGAAAGAAAAGAGCCATCTGAGAATAAAGGATAGCCCTTTCCACCAAATAAATTCGGTTTTGTGAAAAGCTAGTGTCCTAATTTTTGCCATTTGTGAGGGTCAGTGAGAGATTTGTCCCCAGCGTGCTGGTGTGATTTACTCTAGGCTGTCACATTATTGATACATAAAAACATTTTCTAATAAAAAGGTAATAGCAAAAGAAAGTTTGATGCCTCCTCCCAATTCCAAATAGTTGCCAAGTATCTACCAAAAACAAAAACCTGTTCATGTGGAATGTAGAGAGGCTGTAGACTACATTGAAGGAAGAATTTAATATGTTAATGACCTATGTCTTCTTCTCTCTCTTTTTTTAAAGATTCTATTTATTTATTTGGGAGAGAGAGCATGAGAGCAGGGAGGGTTAGAGGGAGAAGCAGACTCCCTGCTTAGCAGGGAGCCCGATGTGGGACTCAATCCTGGGACTCCAGGATCATGACCTGAGCCGAAGGCAGTCGCCCAACCAACTGAGCCACCCAGGCGCCCCTTATGAGCTATGTCTTCTTCTCAAGGATGGCCTTATTAAAGTATAATAGGAATGGTAACTAATACCGTGCTTATGTGCTGGTAGTCTTGCATGTTTAGGTCTGTCAACAATAAAAATGCAGTGAAATTTATTTTTAAATCGATGAACTGGCATTGAATTTACAATCATCTGCAGTATCACAGGATGGTTAGCACACACTCAAGGATCCATTCTACTTAGTCCTTCCAAAATGGAACACATTGCTTTTAGTTATGGCATCAATTCTGTTTGCAGTGATGATTTTTCTTTCATGGTAATTTTTTAAACCTCTTGCTTTCTTGGAAGTCTGCACACAAGTTTGTGATCTTTTCTGCAGGGGACTGAGCATCTGAAACATGCTTTATTTTGGTAGATTCTTGCAGTTTTCTTGCTGGATCCTCTATGAAAGGTACCTGTGAGCTGTGAGACCATTTCAGCATGATGTGGAGTTAGGGACTGCATCGAGGTGGTTCAAAATGAAGCTCGTTCTGGAGAGTTACCTCACGGTCGCACCTGCCAGAGTTTGGGAAATTGCAGTGCTTGGCTGTTGGTCCTGGAGTGGTGCAGTGTTGGGGGGCGCCAGCTGGTGTGTGGAATGCAGGACGCAGAGCCAGGAGAACCTGCCGGCAGGTGTCTGGAGCCTGAGATGCAGTTTCTACTTTGCAGCGCATGGTGGCGCTTAGGTTTCCCTTGCCCTGCTAGCAGTCTCTAAGGCACCTCCGCCGCCACCTGCAGTCTCAACCAAACCTAGGTGGCGGGATGTGACGGCCCGAGCATCCAATCGACTGCCAGGTTTTCGGCCACACAACGGCTCTAGCCAATGGGAGTCGGGGAGAGGCGCGGAGGGGGCGGGCCCCGCGGCATGCCAGGCAGAGGCGCGAGGCCCTCCTCCCGCCTCTCCGCCTACTCCAGCCTCCGCCGCCTCAGCTTCCCGAGTGAGCCCTGCGGCCGCCGGAGCAGCTCCCGCGGCGGAGCAGGAGCCGGATGGTCAGAGGAGCCCGGCAACCCCAGCAGCCGCGGAGTCGCCTGGCCCCCAGGTGGGGCGGGAGCTGGGTCGAGGTCGGGTTTGGGGATGGGGTGGGGGCGCGGGAGCGGGCCCAGGGGCAGCGGCTCGGGGCCGTGAAGCATTCGGGGCTCCGAGACGGGAGGGGCGGGGGGTTTTGGCTGAGGGGGGATTAGGGGGCATTCAGGGGCGGGGGAGTGGGCTGGGCGGCGATCGCATCCTCGATGCCGGGTGAGAGGGGCGTGTGAGGGAAGGGACGCCGAGGGGTGAGACTGGGGGCGCGGGGCCGGGAGGGGCAGGGCGCGCGCGCCCCGTGGACGGGCCGTGGAATGCGGGGGGCGCGGGGTCGGGGGGGCGGGGCTCGGAGGGGCAGTGCACACTCGGGAGGGGGTGGGCACGCGAAAGGGGAGGCCGGAGGGGCTTTCGGGGGTGACGAGGCAGACAATGAGTAGGTGGAGGTGGGTGGTTTTGGGGAGCAGGGCTGTGACGAATAGGAGCTGAGGATGGAGTGAGGGACTAGCAGAGAGAGCAGGGTTTGGGCAAAGCAGACATTAGGGGAACCGTGAGTCCCAGGATTGCTTGGTCTTGGTAAATAGGGGAAACAGAGCATAAGGTGTTTGTAAGGTCAGGTCTGAGCTTAGCGAGCCTGTGGTCCTAGAGGGTGGTACACTGAGTTTTTGACTGGCACAGTAGGGCCAGGAGATGTGTTCTTGTATGTTACTTTTAGTTACCGTCTTATTTGTTTGGTTTATAGACTGACTGGCATAGTGGAGAAACCACCTCGAAAACGGAAAAGCAGGTAAGGCAAAATGCCTTCCTATTTTGCTTCGTGTTTTTCCATTTGCTTGGCTACACCTGTATGCCATACTGCATAGTTATACACTGTCAGTGGATGAAGTTTTTTATTTAGCTCCTTTCGTAATGAATATAACTACATGCAAGACCTTTCTTTTGAGGAGGTCGGAGTACTACCTGTACCGTGTGTGTGTGTGTGTGTGTGTGTGTGTGTGTGTAAGATTATATGGGAAAGAGACGTGGTTAATTGAGAAATCCTAGTTTTTTACTTTAGCTATAATTTCAACTTCTTCACCAGCTCTGTTTAAAAAGCTGGTGTTTCGGGGCGTGGTGGGGGGGGCACCTGGCTGGCTCAGTTTGTGGAGCATGAGACTCTTGATCTCAGGCTTGTGAATTTGAGCCCCACATTGGGTGGAGATTACTTAAAAATAAAATCTTAAAAACAAAACGGAACTAATGTTGGGGCACCTGGCTGGCTTTTCTTGGTAGAGTGTGCGACTCTTGATCTCAGGGTGGTGAGTTCAAGCCCCGCGTTGGGCATAGAGCTTACTTTAAAAAATAAATAAAATATATTAAAAGCTAATGTTTATCGAACATCTACTATGTGCCAAGTACCATGTGCAAGTGCTTTATATGTATTATCTTCTATAATCTTGAAGCACCCCAAGGAAGTATGTACTGTTATCACTATTTTGCAGAAGAGGGAAGTGAGGCACAGGGAGGCCAAGATCACTCATCTAATAAATAACGGAACCCACATCTGAATCCAGGCAGTCTGACTCCAGAACTTAGGCTCTTACCCATTGTACTATAATGCCTCTAATAAACATGCAATTGAAAATAGATTTTCTTACTGCTTTTTCTTTTATCATCATACTTAGTACATAGAGTCTAATAACTAATCAAACCATAGGGAAATAGAAACGGAGGGCTTAAGTAGTCCATAGACAAGTGAATTACTACTTGAGTGATGAAGAAGAGCATATATCCATCCCACAGACATTTTTGTGTGCGTTCCACATGTCAGATACTATATAGCAATTCTGTGTGGTCATGAGAAGATTTCTTTTGCACAGATGTAGGCAGTGGTCTAGAGAGAAAGTAAGCTACGGTAGCGAGGATGTGACCAGTAGGACCGCTGTCATAGTTAATACTTGGTAAGTTACCGATGTTAGGACACAGAATACCTCAACAGTAAGTAGATATGAAATGCTGATGACAAAAGTGCTACCAGCCAAAGGTCCTTTGTCATTCTGGGTCTGTACTGTTCAATATGGTAGCCATATATGACCATAAAGCACTTGAAATATGGCTGGCATGGCTGAGGAACTGAATTTTAAATTTTATTAATTGTAATTAATTTAAATTCAAAAACTGGTACTTGACTTCCTGGAAAATATTCAGTATGTTTGGAAAAATTTGGGTATGTGAATCTACTTTTTCATCTGTAAGTTTTATGAAATCTATATACAGATCAGATATTTCCAGTGAAAATTTAATGTCCAAAACAAGGTGTGCTCTAAGTAAAAATACACATCAGATTTCCGATTAGTATGAAAAAATGAATGCAAAATTTCTTATTACTAATTTTTATATTGATTATATGATGAAATCATGTTTTAGATATATTGGATTAAATAAAAGTATTACTAAAATTATTTTTTTTTCTTTTTTACTTTCCTAACATGGCTATACAAAAATTAAAAATTATATATGTGGCTTACATTACATGTTTTTTTGGGACAGATTTTAACTCTCATTACTCCGCTGTCAGTCTCTTGCTATGGCCTCCTGACTGCGTTCTCTACCTCAAATCTGTAATTCATTCATCATGCTGTGCAAGTTGATCTTGTAATTCTCCTGCTTCAGTCCTTCTATGGTTCCCCATTGCTTATTGAACATAATTCAGACTTTTTAGCCTAATGATAAAAAGAGACTGCCTTTGGGGTGTTTGGGTGGCTCAGTTGGTTGAGCATCCAACTCTTGATTTCAGCTCATGTGATCTCAGGGTCGTGGGATTGAGCCCCTGCATCTGGCTCTGTGCTGAGCTTGGAGCTTGCTTGGAATTCTCTCTCTCCTTCTCCCTCTGTCCCTCTTCTCTCTCTCTTTTGCCGCCCCCCCCCCCCAAAAGAGACTGCCTTTATTTCACTTCTGCTTGTCTTCCCAGTGACAGTTTAATACTGTGGCCATGGAAATTCTCAATACTGGACCTCTTAAATGTCTAATATTAAATGACTTAACTTTCTGGTGAATCCTGCACAATGAATGAATTGCTGAATGTAACTCTATGTTCTGCTTGCCATTCCCAGAACTTATGTTCTCTCTTTGCTTTGGGTTTTTGCACATGATTTCTCTTTCTCTCTGGAATACTTTCTCCTTGTTCCTTGGCGAGCTCCCTCCTTTAAGACTGTTAGCTCAAATGTCACATCCTGTGTGTGGACTTTCCCACCCTCTCCTTCACCTAATCTGATCCTGTGATAACTTGTACATATGCCTAGGTATAATGATTTGGGCTGCATTTGAATTCTAGCTCTGTCACATACAAGTTGTGAGATCACACGTAAGTTAATAAACGTCCTTGAGCCTCAGTTCCCTCAGCTGTATATGGAAATAATATACATATATTATCTATATACGGCTGGCTGGCTCAGGTGGTAGAGCAGGCAACCCTTGATCTCAGAGTTGTGAGTTCAAGCCCCATGTTGGGTGTAGAGCTTACCTAAAAAAAAATTTAAAAACAAGTCAGGCTCTCTGCTCAGTGGGAGCCTGCTTCTCCCTCTCCCTCTGCCACTCCCCCTGCTTGTGCTCTCTCTCTCTCTCTTTCTCAAATAATTAAATAAAATCTTTAAAAAAAACTTTTAAAAAGAATAATTTAAAAAAAGAAGTCCAACCCTCAGAGGGTTGTAAAGTGCTTAGTATAAATAGTACCTGGCACATAGAAAGTACACAATCAATTTTATGTTAAAAAAGCAGCCATCAAATACTCTTATTTCCCGCCTCTTTTCTAAATGTATTCAGGCTAAAGGATTAAAAATAAGGTATTAAGGCAAAGAAGAAATGAGAGAAGAATAATAAACCAGTGGCAAAGTTAGTATATAGACTAGAAAATACTGTAGTTACTAAAGATGGGTTCCGTATTTGGCTCTTAGTTTTCTCAAACAAAGCAAAGAAGAAAATAAAGCTCAACTTCCAGATTCATGGTGTTTATAAAATCAAACACGTGTTTGTTTGTTTTTTAAGATTTTGTTTATTTATTTGAGAGAGAGAGGGAGAGAGCAGGAGCAGGGGGAGGGCCAGAGGGAGAAGCAGGGAGCCCCCTGGGGGGCTTGATCCCAGGGCCCTGGGATTGTGACCTGAGCCGAAGGCAGATGCTTGACGACTGAAGCACCCAGGTGCCCCCATATGCATGTTGTTTAAGAGAAGTACAACTTTTTTTGATTGTTAGTTTTTTTTTAAAGATTTTATTTATTTGACAGAGAGAGAGAGCACAAGCAGGGGAAGTGGCAGGCAGAGGGAGAGGGGGAAGCAGGTTCCCCACTGAGCAGAGAACTGGCCTCTGGGCTCCATCCCAGGACCCTGAGATCATGACCTGAGCTGAAAGCAGACGCTTAACCTACTGAGCCACGCAGGTGCCCCTTGATTGTCAGATCTGAGAAAAATTTGTCTCACTGGTCTTCATTGTGGGGACCTGTGTTTTGGGGGGAGGGAATCCTAATAATAAACATAGTAGTGAGTTTTTAAAGATTGCTTCTTATAATGCTTCTCAACCCAGGTTCATGTAATGCCAGTGAACATTCTCCAAAGAGCCAAATCAGTGTATAAGTATACATCTCACTGATGGCTGGCTTGGTTCAGAGATAAACAAGGATGAAGAAGCTGCAGGGATTCTGTTTATTCCCAGCATCTAGACTAGTGCCTGGCACTTAGAAAATAGTTGGTTGAATCATTGAATGAATGTGTCCTTAAATACTTCTCTATGAATATTATTTCTTTTCTTTTAATTAACAGATTTTTTTTACTCTTTGTTTTTTTAAGTTTATTTATTTAATTTTTTAAATAATCTCTCCATCCAGCGTGGGGCTCAAACTTAAAACCCGGAGATTAAGAGTCACATGCTCTTCTCACTGAGCCAGCCAGGCGCCCCTAAAACTATTTTCTTAATAATACTGAGACCTTACTTGCCTTTTTTGCTATTATTCACTCTCATTCACAGTGGAATTTTCTGAGGCTACAAGTAGGAGTGATTTCACTTCAACTCTGAGGGCTAATGGAATATGTGTTTCTGTATTACTGTGTTTAAAATTTTTCTTTTACAATCTAATATAAATATCGATGGGTATACTCACAAAGATAGTTTTTAAGAGTTGTTAAGGGGCTCTCCTGCAACCAACAAGTTTGAGAGCTGTATGAGAGAACATATTGTAAGAAAGATTAAATTGTCCTTCACTCTCAATTCTTGGGATGCTCCTTTAACAGTAGGTCCCTCCTTGAGGCGCCTTTCCTTCCTCCAGAATTGCTGCCTCTGGGAGTCCCCAGTGTGGGCTTCCTGAATATTATTTCTTGTAACCAAGTTTTAGTAAGCATCAGGCAGCAATGAGTTGAGGCTTCTATTCTTAGTCAAGAATCATGAGAGCATGTATTTCGCATGTCTGATTAGGTCAGACCCTGATCAAGTCAGGATTTAGAACTGAACGGACCGCCAGCATACATCTCTGAAGAGGTCCTGTTGACAAGACCGTGATTTTCCCCAGAAAACAGTTCTGGAATTGCTTTAAAAATAGAGAACAAAATAACTAATTAAGGCCCTAAAAATGGATTATAAAGAAGGGATGTAATGATCCTAGCCAGAAATTTTTTATAGCTGTTATTATCAGTAGCATACTGTGGCCATAAAAACTCTCAATATCAAATGAAATGACTTCCTGATTAACACTTCAAGATGAATTAATTGTTGAACTTGGTCTTAAGCACCCCTTTGAGTTGGCCTGCTGTGTAGAGTTGTTGACTGTTATGCTATATATCCTGTTATAGTTGGGAAAATGGTTGCCAAAAGTATCATTTTTATTTTAGGGTAGTTGGTGTTAAGTCATTCTTTTTGGTAGACATTAGTTAGTGGCTGAATTATTCCTTTTCTTAAGTTTTTATTTAAATTCCAGTTAGTTAACAAATAGTGTAATATTAGTTCCAGGTGTAGAATTTAGTGATTCAACACCTACATACAATACCTGGTGCTCCTCACGAGGGGACTTCTTAATCCCCAGCACCTATTGAATCCCACATTTCCCCGCCCTGCACTCCCCTCCCTCCTCATATCTTTTGAGAACATTGCTAGTACACACCAAACTATAATAATGTTTAAGAAGAACTAAGATAATTTGAGATAAGCATTTCATACACTACTCTTATTAATTCTTCCTGTATTTTTTTCTCACTAAAACTTTTATTTCTTTATCTTAGTACATCTTTGTACCCTTAGCACTGAGTGGGTGCTCAGTAAAACTATAGTGAACCAGTAAATGCGTTGGTAGCAAGAGGGAGTTAGTGTAGGTTGGAGCTTTAGTGGTCCAAAATACTGTGACACTATTTAAGGACCCTGATAAACTGTACTAGACCAAAAGGAGTTTTAAGGTTAGGAAATTTGATCTCTATGTGGTTTTGGAAAATTCTGAAGACCTCAACATGTCTGCTTAATAATGTTTGGGTTATGAGTTAGAACATCCTCTCATCCTATCAGGAACAAGACCCATTTGTTTGGATAGGATTCCTGTTGTTTAAAGCTTTACTGTATGATGTGGGGGCTTTTTTTAGTGATGTGTTTTAAGCAAAGAGATCTAAGCATTTTTCTTTTAAAGATTTTATTTATTTGACAGAGAGAGAGAGAGAGATCACAAGTAGGCAGATGGGCAGGCAGAGGGAAAGGGAGAAGCAGGCTCCCGGCTGAGCAGGGAACCCAGTGCAGGGCTCGATCCCAGAATGCTGGGTTCTTTTTTTTTTTTAATTTTATTTATTTATTTGACAGAGAGAGACACAGCGAGAGAGGGAACACAAGCAGGGGGAGTGGAAGAGGGAGAAGCAGGCTTCCCCCCCGCCCCAAGCAGGGAGCCCGATGCGGGACTCGATCCCAGGACCCTGGGATCATGACCTGAGCCGAAGGCAGACGCTTAACGACTGAGCCACCCAAGCGCCCAGAATGCTAGGTTCTTGACCCAAGCTGAAGGCAGACACTTAACCTACTGAACCACCCAGGCGCCCCGAGATCTAAGCATTTTGTTGGTATATGTAATTTGTTTGAATTACATTTGAATTCTAAAACCATTTAAATGCTCTCTAGTCCTGGGTACCAGGGATATAGACACAAGTAAGATTTGGCCCTTGCTGGGGTAAAACTCATGTGGTAGTGGAGAAGGCAGACCCAAACAATGGGACAGTGTAATGACTTTGTATGTATACAAAGGGTTTATAGTAATTCTGCATACGGGTAGTGAGGGCACTTTTCACAGACATCTCATCTAGGCCCTGGAGGTTTTTAGGAGGTTACTTTGGCATAGTGTGACTATTGAATGACAGAGTAGACCCTAGATGGATTGACTAATGACAAGATCTTAAGTGAGCTGAATTTAGGACCTGAACCAGGGCAGTGTCAGGTGTGGAAAGAAAGGTGTTTTTAGGGGTGCCTGGGTGGCTCAGTCTGTTAAGTGTCTGCCTTCAGCTCAGGTCATGATCCTGGGGTCTTGGGATCAAGCCCCACATCAGGCACCCTGCTCAGTGGGGAGCCTGCTTCTCCCTCTCCCTCTGCCCCTCCCCCCTGCTCATGCTCTCTCTCTCTCTGTCTCTCTCTCTCTCTCTCACTTGCTCTTTCTCTATCTCAAATGAATAAACAAAATCTTAAAAAAAAAGAGAAAGGTGTTTTTAATAGTTTGGGCTGTGGTTTCAGTTTTTAGAGATTAAGCAGGGGTTCTCAAAAAGGGGCAGTTTTGCCTCCTGGGGGCATTTGGCAATGTCTGGAGGAGACATTCTTGGTTGTTAAACTAAGGGCATCTAGTGGGTGAGGCCAGAAATGATGTTAAACACCCTACAATGTGTAGAGTGGCCTCCCACGTTGAAGAATTATTCAGCTCAAATTGTCAGTGACGCTGAAGTCGAGAAAACCTGGACTAGAGTCGAATCCCAGCTCTTCCAAATACTGCCTTTGGGCTCTGGAACAAAGTATAGATTTAATCTCTGAACCTGTTTGCCCTTTTGCAAAAAGCAGGTGTTGACAGTACTTCCTTTGGAGGATTATTCCCCCCCCCAATAGCATGTAAACTGTGTGAATGCAGAGATTTTTGTCTATTTAAAAAATAGATTCATTGAAGTAATGAATGTAAAGTACATGATAACAGTTACTGACATGTATTAAATATTTAATAAATGATACCTGTGAGTGTTATTAGTTTAAATATTTTTATTTTGCCTTTCCTTCTAGTCTTTTTAAAAACATGTTGATCCGAGGTATTATTAGTGTAAAAAAAAAAGTGCAGCAATTTTAAGTATGCAATTTGATGAGTTTTGACAAATGTATACATTGTGTAACCACCCACTGTAATTATGATCTTGAACCTGCCATTGCTACCCTCCCCACCCCCACATTTGCTCATGTTGCCTTGTTGTCATGATTCTGGGAACCGCTGATGTTTTTTCCCTATTACTATAGCTTTGTTTTTTCTAGAATCTCATGTAAGTAAATCATTCATTAGATAGTCTTTAGTGTCTAGCTTCTTCCACTTGGCATAATGCTGTTGAGATTCATCCATGTTCTTGTTCATAACTGTAGTTAATTTCTTCTTATCACTTGGGAGCAATGTATGTATGTTTTTACATTGTATGATTTTACCGTAATTTGTTTATGCATTCACCAGTTGACAGACATTTGGCTTGTTTCTGGTTTTTGGCTAGTATGAATGCATCTGTTAATGAACAGTTGAGTTAAGTCTTCGGGCAGATATGTTTTCATTTCTCTTGAGTAGATAGATGCCTACGAGTGGGCTTGCTGGGTCTTACAGTAAGTGTATGTTTAATTTTTTAAGAAATTGCCAGACTGTTTTCCAAAGTGGCTGTACCATTTTGCATTCCCACCAGCAACGTTTGGGATTCCACGTGTTCCATATCCTTGCCAATATTTGGTATTGCCATTCTTTTTCTTTTAAAAAGCTTTATCAAGGTATAATGGCATACAATAAGCTACACATATTTAAAGTGTACAATTCGATAAGTTTTGACACACGTGTATACTCTTGAAACCATCACCATTGTTTGCCTAGGGGTATATATCATTATGTTTTTAATTTGCCTTTCCCTAGTGATTGATCGTGTTGAACATCTTTTAATGTATTTATTGGCCATTCATAAAACTTCTTTTGTGAGTTTTCTTTTCAAATCTTTTGTCCATTTTTTATCAGTTGTTTGTCTGTATACAGTTATAAGGGTTCTTTATTCTGGAAACAAATGTTTTGCAGATATTTTCCCCCAGTCTATGGCTTGCCTTTTCCCTTTCTTCACAGTATCTTTAGCTTGAATAATAGTTTGGATGGCAACACTTTTAATGGAGACAGCAGAGACAGGGGCAAATTTGGAAGGGTAAGATTATGAGTTTATTTTGACTCTATGGAGTGTAAAGTGCTTCAGAGTTCGCCGTCTCTCACCAGGCAGGTGGAAATATGGGTCTGGAGCTGAAAAGGGCGTAGGGCTTCAGATACAGAGTTGGAAGTCATCAGTAAATAGTTACCCAAGTTATGCAAATGAACGAAATAACTAACGGAGACCATCTTGAGTGAAATGTGAAGAAGAGTAGAGCGTTGTAATAGCATGGTGTGGAAATAAACCAGACTGCTCTCTGTTTTTTGGATGTTCTTTGCAGTATTATCTGTCCATTGCAGTTTTTCTGTATGTAGTCATCAAACAAGTAATGTTTATCTCTGGGAGATAGATCTCCATACTCTTTAGTGAGGAACAGATTCTGGAGGTAGTTATATTGAAAACCAGGTGAACATTTTCCAGTTTACACTGAAACACAGGAATATCCTCTACTTAGAGAGTTTGTGTATGATGGTGTTTCCCTTAGTAACATCCCTACAGAAATGCAGTGGTTTTGGTAAAGCTGTTTCTTACAGCATGTGTCAGTGAAAACCTAGGACATACCAAAATTCAGTTCTGCAAAAACAGATTTTACAGGGCCCAAGATAGTATGGTCAAAGTGCTGAGCATTTTCATGGTAATACTTTACTCAAGAATAAAACCTAGACTGGCTCAAGCAGTGATTTTTTAAGGGTGTTAAGAAATGAGCCCAGGGGTGCCTGGGTGGCTCAGTTGGTTAAGCATCTGCCTTCGGCTCAGGTCATGATCCCAGGGTCCTGGGATCGAGTCCCACATCGGGCTCCCTGCTCCGCGGGAAGCGTGCTTCTCCCTCTCCCTCTGCCGCTCCGCCTGCTTGTGTTGCCTCTCTCGCTGTGTCTCGCTCTGTCAAATAAATAAAATAAAATAAAATAAAATAAAAGAGCCCAAAGATTCATTGGGACTAATTCAAGGGCTCCCTGGAGGGTGGGAGTAGGTAGAAGAAAGTTAAGCAGGCTAGCCTCTAAGGCTCCACTTTGACTTTTATGTATGTATGTGTGCATATATGTCTGTATGTGTATTTTTAATGTGGAAAATTTCAAATACAGACAAAATTAGAAGGCTAAATTGTTCATCCAGCTTCAATAATTATCAATTGAATCTTGTTTCATTTATATACCCTTGTACTCTACCTGAAACATATGCCATACATGGTATTCGTCTAAATATGGTAGTATGTGTTGTTGAAAGATAAGGACTCTTAAAACACATTACCACAATACCATTAACGATAACTTAAAAATTAACAGTATTCCCCTAGTATCATCAAATATCTTGTCAGCGTTTAGATTTCCACATTTGGCTGATCGTTTTTTAAAATGTCTGTTTGTTCGGGGTGTGTGTGTGGCTCAGTTGGTTAAGCATCCAAGTCTTGATTTCAGTTCGGGTCGTGATCTCAGGGTCATGAGATTGAGCCCCACCTTGGGTTCTGTGCTCAGTGGGGAGTCTGCTTGAGATTCTCTCCATTCTCTTTTTGCCCCTCCCCTCCTCTAAAGTAAATAGATCTTTTATTTTTTATTTTTTTAAAGATTTTATTTATTTATTTGAGACAGAATGAGAGAGAGAGAGCGCACATGAGAAAGGGAAGAGTCAGAGGGAGAAGCAGGCTCCCCGCCGAGCAGGGAGCCCGATGTGGGACTCGATCCCGGGACTCCAGGATCATGACCTGAGCCGAAGGCAGTCGCTTAACCGACTGAGCCACCCAGGCGCCCCGTAAATAGATCTTTTAAAAGAATAAATAAAAATAGAATGTTTGTTCAAATCAGGATCCAGGTCAGGTTTGTAGCTTGCAATTTGTTGATTAGATCTCAAGTTCTTTTAAGTCTGTAGTTTTCCCACTCTATTTTTCCCCATGCTCTTTATTTGTTGAAAGAAGTATGTTTGTTATTAAGAGTTTCCCACAATCTGGGACGCCTGGGTGGCTCAGTCAGTTAAGCGTCTGCCTTCGGCTCAGGTCATGATTGTAGAATCCTGGGAGCCGAAGGCAGACGCTTAACGACTGAGCCACCCAGGCACCCCAATAAATAAAATCTTAAAAAAAAAAACTACTAAGAATAATGAGTTGTAAAAGATATCCATAAATTAGTAAATTAATTGACTATATAGTAGGGCTACGAATTTTTTTTAAGATTTTATTTGTTTATTCCAGGGGTTGGCACACAAGCCGGGGGAGGGGCAGAGGAGGAGAAAGAGGGACAAGCCGACTTTGTGTTGAGTGCAGAGCCTGATGTGGGGCTTGATCCCACAACCTTGAGATCATGACCTGAGTCCAAACCAAGAGTCAGACATTCAACCAACTGAGCCACCCAGGTGCCCTAGTAGGTACGAATTTTATTTCACAAAATCAGGTAACCAAGAAATGTTACAATATTTTAATTCCTTCACATGAAATTAAATCCAACCTTGGGACATGTGCCCCTCCCACCCCCAATCCACCACACTGATGAAAAATTCAATCTCAGTGATTAAGAATGGGCATCCTCCCCTCCTTAGGGTTGTATAAGAATCTGGGAGCCTTATGAGGAGCCAGGCAAAGGGTGAAAGGTAAGTTTTCAGTTCATAATGGCTGTGACTGGTAAGAATGTTATCTGAGAGAGTATGGTTCCTTGATGTTTGGTGGTTCTGACAGTTATGGCCCACTTCAGGCACATGAATTTTTGCTAGGTATGGGGATTCCAGTGTAGAAGTTTCAGCTTTCCTAGGTATAGCACACACCCATTAACCTCCCAGGACCTGTCATTTATCTAGAGCACTGCCAGGAAGTGGGGTTGCAGGCCCCCTCTTTTTGTGGGTCCTGAAGAAGTCCTTCCCCTTACTAGATAATTCACTCCTTTTTTCTTCTTGTTTCTGCCTTTCTGCCCTCAAAGGTACTGTTCTTCCACCCTTCCCTCAGCATCATCTCCTCAAGGAGCTCACATTTTCAGAAAACAAGCAAAACCTCCCTTGAGGCTAGGACTGTCTTGGAGACTGGGGAATACAGTGAGAATAAAACATTCATTGATGTCTTAATAACTATCCAGCTACTTTTTTTTCCTTCAATAATTCTTTAGTCTCTGTGGTGGTTTTAAAGATCTGTCCACAAATTCTTTGCTTCTCCTTTCTTTAAAAGATGGAGCTTAATTCTCCTCCCCTCGAGTGTGGGATGGACTTTGTGTCTCCCTTCCAGTGACTAGAAAACGGCGGAAGTGATGAGACCTCACATCCCAGATCAGGTCATCAGGAGACTTAGGCTTGTCTTGTGTGTACTCTTTCCCTCTCTCTCTCAAATCACTTGCTCTATGGGAGACTAGCTGCCATGATTTGAGGCTGCCCTGGATAGACGAGAGCCACTTGCCATGTTGTGAAGACAGGCAGCCAATGTCGAGGGCCACATGGTAAGAAAGAAAGCCTGCCAGCAAGCACGTGAGTGAGCTTGGAAGAGGGTCCTGCATTGGTTGAGCTTGAGATGACTACAGTCCTGGCCAACAGCCTGACTCACTATCCTGGCTTCACAAGGGCTGAGGTATGTAAGCCTGTGATTTGGGGGGTGGGAAGGGTCTCCTTTCATTCGACACTGGCTCTATTGTACCCAAGGGATCAGTCTCTGGCTAAGCTTTCTCTCCTTCTGGGTAGGTCTCTGATGGGCATTGGGGGAGAGAGAGAGAGAGAGAGTGTGTGTGTGTGTGTGTGTGTATTTGTATGTTTTGGAAGCAGCTATCTTTTGATTAAAGGCATTGCAGGACAACTGACTTTCAGGCAGTGATGTGTTCCTGTCGTAATAGCCAAATCTCTAACTATTTGCTTTCCTCTTCAGAGTCTTTGCTCTGTCCCTGATCTTTTGTCCCACAGATTGGGAGGTAGTCCATGCTCATGTTCACTCCTATTAAGGCAAGAGCCAAAAGGTTGTTGCCCAATGAAATTCAGTTTTCCTCTGCCTGGTATCTGTCACTAGGTTTTGAACTTTTTTTCAACCCCTTCTTGGCTGTCTAGGAAGAGTGGGTGATGGTTAATTTTATGTATCTACTTGACTGGTGCCTAGATATTTGGTCAAAATTGTGGGTGTGTGTCAGGCTGTTTCTGGATGACAGTAACATTTGAATTGGTAGACCGAGTAAAGTAGATTGACCTTCCCAATGTGGGTGGGCCTCATCCAATCAGTTGAAGACCTGAAAAGAGCAAAAAGTCTGAATAAGAGGTAACTCCCCCTGCTAGACTGCTTGAGTTGGGACATCAGTCTTCTCTTGCTTTCAATTTGAGGTGAAACCTTGCTCTTCTTGGGTCTTTAGCCTGCTGGCTCTCAGCCTGGAACTTAAACCATAAGCTTTCCTGGTTCTCCAGCTTTCAGACTCCAACTAGAATCATACCATCGGCTCTCCTGAGGTCTCCAGTTTGTTGACTACAGATCTTGGGACTTTTTGGCCTCCATAATTGTGTAATCCAATTCTTTATTATCTATCTATCTATCTATCTATCTAGACACACACACACACACACACACACACACACACACACATCCTGTTGGTTCTGTTTCTCAGGAGAACTCTGACTGATACATAAGCCTCATCTTTTTTGTGGCCTTAGTTTCATCCCTAGGTTGCCAGAGTGCTCCTAAATTTGTCGTAGCTTCTGCATAATTAGCTGTGGGTTCTCTTCATGGATGCAGTCTGCCGTGAAATGTCCATCTTCACCATGAGCTGAACAAAAGGAGAAATGCTTGTGTTTTCATAAACTTGGCAGCTGTTTTGGAAACATTGCACACTAAAGCTAGGCATCATTCTTTATATTCTTGTTTTGCAGTTGGGTTTCCTTCTCCCAAGCTCTCTCCATATACTCCCATGGGCCTCAGAAGCATATGTGCCTGTTTGGCAGGATCCTGGGCATTCTTCCTGGATGGAGGAGCCCATGATGAAGGGGCTCACACATGGTTTTCCAAAAGCCTGCAAAGTGGCAGTCAGAACTGTTAAAGTTTTATTTATTTATTTATTTATTTATTGTTTATGTATTTATAAGTAATCTCTACACCCAACATGGGGTTTGAACTCAGGACCATGAGATCAAGAGTTACGTGCTCTTCTGACTGAGCCAGGCAGGTGCCCCAGAATTTTTAAGTTATTGTGATAATTCCAAACTGTAACATTATCTACATATTTTTAGAGAACAATTGGCCCTCCTCCCCCAAAGACTTTAGATTTAGAACAGTTGCCATTAGCCTGTCTTTCTAACAATAGATAAGCAAGTCATTTATCTATTGTGGTGACTCCTAGCTGGTGATAATGAAGTTGTCATCAATGAGTAAGAGATTTCTTACCTTTTTTAAAAAATAGGAATATGTATCTATATTGTCTCAAACCAGTTTTAAGCTATTGAGATACAAGTTTAAAAGAAGGGGAATGCTTTTAAGAGTTTATACAAGAATTATAGAATCTGTATTGGGAAAGATTCATTACTGAATTCAGCAGTAAGCACAGTAGGAGAAATCCTACTGTAACATACCAGAAAAGGAGGTCCTTTGAAATTCCTCAGTCTCCGTCTTTTTAAATATGGTTTACTTACATGTTCACTAATAGCTGACATGTATTTCAGTGTTCTAAGAATTTTATCCGAATCAAATGTCTCATGTACCTGCTATTCCGTATTTTATATGCCCTTGTGACAAAATACCAATGGCATTTAGTAGAGGTGTTAGTGAGTTCAAGGTACTTCTCTCATTGTTGATTTTTCTTAATAACCAGTTAACGGGCCCCTGGGTGGCTCAGTCGGTTAAGCATCTGCCTTCAGCTCAGGTCATGATCCCAGGGTCCTGGGATCAAGCCCTGTGTCAGGCTCCCTGCTCATTGGGAAGTCTGCTTTTTCCTCTTCTTCTGCCCCTCCCCACTGCTCATACTCTCTCTCTCTCTCTCAAATACATAAGTAAAATCTTAAAATAAAACAAAACGAAACAGATAACAAAACCACAATTGTTATATATATGGCCATAGAATTTTTTAGTTTTAAAAAGAGGTTCTTATACCTGAAAACGTTGGAAACCACTGGATTAGATATCTTTGGAGCTATTTCTAGCTCTGATATGTGGGAGAGAACTGTGGCTTAGGGATGGAGTCTGTGTAAGGATGTGTGTGAAGAGCATCCCAGAGCATGCTGGTGAAATCCCCAGGGCTTTGGCTGGTTTCTAGTCACTCCTTTTCTTTTTTTTTTCCCTACATGCCCTAGGGGTTTGATTCATCTTTTTTCTAAGAGTCATTTGGTAATCTGTTGTTCCCTCTGCCCATAAACCTATCTTCTTTGAAAGAGAATGCAGGTGCCTCAGCTTTCCTTTACCTTGTTAACTCTGAAAGTGTTTGATGCTTTTTCAATTTCAAGGGTTTTTACTGCCAGTAACAATAGAGAATGAAATGAATGAATAAAATCTTATGCATTTTAGAATTTAGAATTTTATTAAAAATAAGAGGTTTCCCTAACCTTTGTTGAAGAGTAAATGAGTAGAGCTCAATTTTCTAGTAGTTGCTGCAATAAAGGCAATAAACTAAGTGATGTCAGAAGTTTCTTCCAACTCAAATATCTTTAATTTTTAGGGAGAGGTTACTCACTTTCCTTCATTTTGTCACTCTCTTAATCTGGGAAGTACCTAACCATCTTTTCTTCTCTTTTTCTCTATCGTTTGTCCCTGAAGATAATTACTTGTAGGCCATCGAATTCATTTCATCACAGAGGAGGAGAAGCTCCAGGTTATTGTTTTCAGTCTCTCTCTCTTTTTTTAAAGATTTTATTTATTTATTTGACCCAGAGAGAGAGAGAGAGTACAAGCCATGGGAGTGGCAGGCAGAGGGAGAGGGAGAAGTAGCCCCTGTTTTCAGTCTCTTTACCTGTTGCTTTTTGCCGGGTTCATTCCACATGTTCTCCTCACATTGTGACCTTGACACTCCTTCCATCTGCTCTTGTGGTTTGTGTCCCCGTCTCTTAACCAGAGCAGGTCTTTGCAACCATCTTCACCAATAGAGCATGGCTCAGGCACAACCGTCTGACTCATGGGGCTAGGTCACAGAAATGCCATGTGCTTCTACCTTCCTCTCTTGGGATACTCACTTTTGGAACCAAGTTCCCAGGCTGTGCTATGAGGGCTCAAGTGAGAGTCTGTGTGAGAGAAACTGAAGCTCCTGGCCCTCAGCCCCCGCTGAACTCCCAGCTGACATGTAGCCTCAGCTTGCCAGCCATGTGAGTGAACCATCCTAAAAGTGGATCCTAATCCTCCAGATCCCCATCATACAGCCCCAGTGGGTGCCCATGTAGAGCAGAGAAGAGCTGTCCCTGCCAAGTCCTACCCAACTGCAGATTGATTCACAAGCACAATTAAAGACTGTTGTTTTAAGCCGCTCAGTTATACAATAGCGGATGACTGACTTGCTATTCCATTTTGCCAGAGTTTGGAGAAGAGACCGTACTATATATTAACGTGCTTCAACTTAGAAACAAGACATATTTCCACCTTCAGAACCGCTGTTAGTATCATAAAAGAAGAAAAACAGATTCTGTGTCCTCTTCCCTTGTAGATTTTTGTCTCCTAGGCTTTCATTTTATGTATTTATTAAATTATGGGTCTTTTTAATTTAAAGAGTAGTACAAAATAGCAAAAATTGGAAGTAATGTCCCTGCCCAGACAACTCCATTCTTATATCCTTCTGATATAGAAGGTTGTATGCATGTTAATAATGAGCAGTGACTTTGGAATGATTCAGGTGAGGTGTGTGACCCTGGAAAACAACATCCTCTTTGTAACTCAGTTTCTTGTATAAAATGGTTTCTACTTCATAGGGTTGTTGTGAGTCTTCAGTGCTATATACATACAAAGTGTTTAGATAGTGCCTGTCACAAAATGTTGGCTCTTCATTAATACTGCTGGTCACTATTACTATTAATGGCATTATTATTTTTAGACAAGGGAGGGGAAGGATAGCCAGCAGAAAGGTTGCAGTCTGAAATGATGGAGTAAATATTCCTACAGTGTTAGGGACAGAGGGATGTCGGGAAGTCTAAAGTGCTTAAAGAATTAATAAATGTGTTTTAGATTTTTATAAGGCTTAAAGTTGTACTTAAGAGGTGAAGACCAGAGGGACTCCTTTGGGAAAGAAGATTAGGGAGAAGATGATGAAGAAATTTCAGAATCAGGGTGGGCTGTTGCTGGTTTTTAGACTTCTTGGTAATGATTGGCATTTACTGACATATTAGCCAGTGATTTCTCATATATATTACCTGTTGTCACTAGTTCATTTTTTTTTTTTTAAAGATTTTATTTATTTATTTGAGAGAGAGAGAATGAGAGACAGAGAGCACGAGAGGGAAGAGGGTCGGAGGGAGAAGCAGACCCCTTGCTGAGCAGAGAGCCCAATGCGGGACTCGATCCCGGGACTCCAGGATCATGACCTGAGCTGAAGGCAGTCGTTTAACCAACTGAGTCACCCAGGCACCCACTAGTTCATTTTTTTAGCAAGCCCTTTTAAATTTATTAATGAATACTTTACATGCAATAAAATGTATAGATCTTAAGTATTTGGTTCAACTATTTGTTTTTATCAATTCTTAATTGTTTAGTGTTCAGGTTGATTACAGAGTAGAGTCAATGAACTAAATGGGAGGAGGGGACCAAGGGAAGATAATTCCCAGGTTGCTCATTGGTGCTTATTATCAGGTCAGGTCTATGTTTGTTACTTCATTAGAGGACAGATGGTATTGTTCCAATTTACAAATAGAGAAGCTGAGGCTCAGGAAAGTAAAGTGATTTACCTAGAGTAACACAGCTAGCAAGTGGCTCAGGCAGGACAAAACACAGTTTTTTCTGTCTCTATGATATTTTTGCGGTTACAGAGGGAAATAGTGACACTGGCATTTTTTTTTTTAAACTTTAGTGGAGATCATTTCCTTTGAGGGTTTATTAAAGTCCCATAAGTAAAATGAAAACGATTCTTGAAATGCATGTCTTCTAGTTTCAAGTACTTCAAATTTCCTCAAGCTACTAAAACCATTATTTTTAATTTTACCATTTTCTGTAATTGACATAGTGTAGTTTATCAGATATTCCTCTCCAATGGCTAAGGTAATTAGGTAAAATTAGTTGTTTGGGATAACCTAGTGCAATTTTACTTTTAAAGTAAAAGTAAATAAGAAAATAAAGACCATTAAGAATGAAAAGAAGTCTGTTTCTAGACAGTTTATGCTATTACACATCTCTTAGATATAAGATTTAAAGGTAGAACTGTAAGTGATGTTAGTTAATTTTCCTGGATAACAAATGACCTTGTGCTCAAGACTAGATGATGGACAAGTAATTTGATATGTTACTGAGTGGAGAAATCTTCAGGTGCAGGAATGTAGTCTTTGATTCAATCAGCATGGTATTCCTGAAGCTCTCAGGTTTTTCTTTCTTCTCTCATATTTTACATTGTTTTATCCTTTGCAGCATATTCTATTTCTTTGTGTGTGTTCTATTTGAAAATTGACACTACATAAAGAAATAAAGGTAACAGATGGAAAGGTAAATGAGAGCTGAGCCATTCATTTTCAGAAATTCTTTAAAATTTTGTTTATTGGGGCACCTGGGTGGCTCAGTCAGTTAAGCATCTGCCTTTGGCTCAGGTCATGATCTCAGGGTCCTGGGATCGAGCCCCGCGTCAGTCTACCTGCTCAGCGGGGAGTCTGTTTCTCCTTCTCCCTCTGTGGTCTCTCTTGTTCTCACTGTCTCTCAAATAAATAGAAATCTTAAAAAAATAAAATAAAAATGTTCTTTATTTTATGAAAAATGCTAGCTCTGAAAATGGGGTCATTAAGACAGATTTCATGTGCAGCCAGTCGTTTAACAGATATTCTAAAAGTATCTAGGTATGCTTAGTACTTTTTTTTTTTAATATTCTGAGGACTTTTAATGGATAGTTTACTTGACATTCTCAAGAATACTAAAAGCAGGGGCACCTGGGTGGCTCAGTTGGTTAAACATCTGCCTTCAGCACAGGTCATGATCCCGGGGTCCTGGAATCGAGCCCCACATTGGGCTCCCTACTCAGTGGGGAGCCTCCTTCTCCCTCTCCTTCTACCCGTCCACCCCCCCACTCATATGTTTCATTCAAATAAATAAATTTTTTAAAAAATCTTTAAAAAAAAAGAATACCAAAAGCAGAAAATGGTTTTCCCTTAACATATTGTTGATGTTTTCATCTTTTAGATTTTTCTCAGTTTCTCTCTTTTTTTTTTAAAGATTTTATTTATTCATTTGAGACACAGAGATACAGAGAGAGAGAGAGCATGAGCAGGGAGAGAGGGAGAGGAAGAGGGATAAGCAGGCCCCCTACTGAGCCAGGAGCCAGACGTGGATCTTGATCCCAGGACCCTGGGATCATGACCTGAGCCAAAGGCAGACGCTTAACCTTCTGAGCCACCCATGCGCCCCTCTTTCTTTCTTTCTTTCTTTTTTTTTTTAAGATTTTTTCACTCATTTATTTGAGAGAGAGAGCAAGATAGAGAGCACGAGCAGAGGGAGCAGCAGAAGGAGAGGGAAAAGCAGGTTCCCTGCTAAGCTCTATCCCAGGACCCCAAGATCATGACCTGAGCCGAAGGCAGACAGACGCTTAACCAACTGAACCACCCAGGTTCCCTGACTTTTCCTAGTTTCTTATAAACTGGTAAACATCTAAGAGTTTCTGTAATACAGCTTTACTTGTAATAAAAAAATTTTAAACGTCTCAAGTTAAATTCAGTATTTCATATGGCAATCTGCCCTGTACTCTCAACATCCCTTTCTCTGCTCTACTTTTGATTTTTTTAATTAAAAAAAGTGTTGGATTTTAGGGGCACCTGGGTGGCTCAGTCGGTTAAGTGTTCAGTTCTGTTTCAGCTGAGGTTGTGATCTCAGGGTTGTGAGAACAAGCCCCTGCATTGGGCTCTGAGCTGGCTGTGGAGCCTACTTAAGATTCTCTTCTCTCCCTCTCTGTCTGCCCCTCCCCCCATTAAAAAAAGTTGTGGTTTTTTTTTCCCCCATTCATTCAATCTAGGTTTTGCTTTCTAGAGGTCTTCTTCCTTTACTAGAATGTAAGGTCTGTGAGGACAGGAATGTATGTCTGTTTATAAAGCACAGAAAATATCTGGAACGCAATAGGTATTTAAGAAATACTTTGTTGAGGGGCGCCTGGGTGGCTCAGTTGTTAAGCGTCTGCCTTTGGCTCAGGTCATGATCCCAGGGTCCTGGGATTGAGCCCCACACTGGGCTCCCTGCTCAGTGGGAAGTCTGCTTTTCCCTCTCCCACTCCCCCTCCTTGTGTTCCCTCTCTCGCTGTGTCTCTCTCTCTCTGTCAAATAAATAAATAAAATCTTCTAAAAAAAATAAATAAAAATAAGAGGAATAAAATTAATATCTTTGTTCCCACTGGCCAACTTTAAAATT
>NC_138382.1:71362912-71427224 GCF_054177405.1 Leptonychotes weddellii | reverse complement strand
GGGACTCCAGGATCATGACCTGAGCCGAAGGCAGTCGCTTAACCAACTGAGCCACCCAGGCGCCCAATCTTTATATACATGAAATCATACTGAATATGTTCTTTGGTTTGCTTTATTCATTCAACATTAGGAGTTTGAGATCTATTCATGTTGATGCACATAGATGTGTGCCATTCGTTTTCACTGTTACATGGTATTCAGTTACTTGACTGTGTCACAATTTTTTTTTTCATGGATTTTATCCATTTATTTGAGAGAGAGTGTGAGAGAGAGAGCGAGAGCGCAAGCAGTGGGGAGGGGTAGAGGGAGAAGCAGACTCCCTGCTCAGCGGGGAGCCCGATACAGTACTTGATCCCAGGACCCTGGGATCATGACCTGAGCCAAAGGCAGATGCTCAACTGACTGAGCCACCCAGGTGCCCAACTGTGTCAGAATTTATCCATTCTCCTATGGATAATTGAATTGTTTCTAAGTTACAAACAATGCAAGCACAAACATTTTTTAAAGCATCTCCTGTACGTGTGCAAGAGTTTTTTAGGGTATACGTCTAAAGACTTTCTGGGTCATATAAAATGGGTATTTTCAGCTAAATATTGACATTGTTTTCTGAAGTGGTTGTACCAGTTTACACTCCCATCAGCTACTTTTGTGAGAATTCACTGTAAAGTTGTTCCTTTATTCCCCCTTTTCATACTATACTCTTTGATAGGAAATCATTATGTGCAGTCCATACTTAAAGAATGGGTGTTATGTGTCACTTCTTTGAAGACAAAGTATGTAAATTATTTTAAATTCTTCTTTATAGGAGACTTGTCTGTTCTCCATTTATTTATTTGTCTATTTATTTATATTCAGGCATTTATTTATATAATTGGATTCATGGATTTTTTTTCTTTTTCTTTTTTTTTTAAAGATTTTATTCATTAGAGAGAGAGTGCATGCTCAAGCATGAATGGAAGGGGTCGGGATAGATGGAGAGGGAGAAGCCAGGGAGTCTGATGGGCTGGATCCTAGGACCCTGAGATCATGACCTGAGCTGAAGGCAGATACCCAACTGACTAAGCCACCCAGGTGCCCTGGATTTTTTCTTTTTTAATACATTGGGTTATATTCCAACATTACCTTCTTTTTTTTTTTTTGGTGCCTAAATTTTTCCAGTTTGGCCATTGGGTGCTCTTCAATTTGCTGCTGTGTCCCTTTGTCATACTCCTACCATTGTGGGTTAAAAAAGTTTTTTTTTAATGCTTCCTTACTTTTTGGCACTACAAGATGCTCCAGGCTCATCTTGTATATTTCTTGCCTCAGTCATAGAATCAGACATTTCTCCAAGGAATCCTGTTTCCTTTTATTGGAGAATGGTATTAAAAATCAAGATCTGGGGGCACTTGGCTGGCTCAGTGGGTAGAACATGTGACTCATGATCTCAGGGTCATGAGTTCAAGCCCCATGTTGGGCATGGAGCCTACTCAAAAAAAAAAAAAAAATCAAGATCTAGGTGTTGAGTGTGCTTGTTGCTACTAGGGTACAATGTGGTATTAATTAGCATTTTTCTGATGACTAATGAAGTCAAGTACCTTTATAGATGTTTATTGGTTTTTGTATGTCCTGTTTTTCATGTGACAAGGCTATTTAAGAATTTTATTCAGTGGCAGAGTTGAATAGTTGTGACAGAGACTGTATGGCTTACAAAGCCTAAAATATTTACTATTTAGCCCTTTACAGAAAAAGACTGCTTATGCTTATAGTTATGCTAGCTATTTTAATGTCAGTTCTGGGTAGATTTTGATTGGTTGATTTTTTCATCATCACTCGTCATATTTTCTTATTTCTCTGGATACCTAGTAATATTTGTTTGGATGCCAGACATTGTGGAGCGACTGGAGTTTGGTTTGGTTTTGTTTTTGTCCTTCTTACACATTTCTGGAGATTTTTCCTGGGACGCAGTTAAATTATATAGAAATATTTTGATCCTTTTGGATATTGGTTTTAAGCTTTGTTGGGTAGGATCAAAGCAACATTTAGGGCTTTCAGTACTAGGGCTTATTCTTTATTATGTGGCAAGACCCTGTGGAATACACTACCAGGAAATTATAAAGTTTTCTAAGTCTGGCTAATGGGAATAGGCACTATTTTTGGCCTTTGTAAACTCTAGGCACTGTTCCTGCAATTCCTCTTGGGTGATTTTTTTCTTCTGTGTTTGGTAGTTTTCTTGGATGCATGGGCCAGTGCATATTCAGTGGAATACTTTAAAGGAACTCCCTACAAATCTCTAGTACTCTAGTATTTTCTCTCTGTTTAGCTTTTTTCCTCTACAGTATTCTACCCTGTGAACTCTAGCTGTCTTGGTCTTACTGGACTCTCAGCTCCATCTTTTCAACTTAGGATATTCCTTGGGCTTTGCCTGGGCTCCTCTTCCCTGTGCCACACCTTGGAAATGCTCTCAAAGTGGTAAGCTGGGGCAATTGTAGGATTTACTTTTTGTTGTCAGAGATACTGTTTTTTGTTGCCTAATGTACAGTGTCTTGAAAACCAGTCTGTTGTCTAAACTATTTTGTCTGCTTTCTTTTGGTTGTTTAATGTAGGGGGATAAATCTGGTCCTTGTTACTATATCTTGGCCAGAAGTAGAAGTCTTTGAGATCTTTTTTAAAATCCTGAATGTGTGTTTAATCTTTTTTTTTTTTTTTAAGATTTTATTTATTTATTTGACAGAGAGAGCAAGAGAGCACAAGCTGGGGGAACAGTAGAGGGTGAGGGAGAAGCAGGCTCCCCGCCAAGCAGGGAGCCCGATGCGGGGCTCGATCCCAGGACCCTGGGATCATGACCCGAGCCGAAGGCAGACACTTAGCCATCTGAGCCACCCAGGCGCCCCATGAATGGGTGTTTAATCTTATCAAATGTTGTTTCTGTGTCTATTGAGATGATCATATGATTTTTTTTCTCCTCTTTTTTTTCTGTTACTGTGTGTTGAATTACATTGATTTTTTTCTGATGTTAAATCAAGCTTCCATTTCTAGAATAAACTGTACTTAGTCATGATGCATTATCTTTTTTTATATATTGCTATATATACTTTAGAGGAACTAGTATATTTTTTAGAGTTTTTGCATCTGAGTTTACATTCATATACTGCCCTTCTTCAGATTTTGACATCAAGGCTATCCTGGTTCATAAAATGGGTTGGGAAACATTCCTTCTTTTTCTCTAGAAAAGTTTTGTTAATATTGATGCTTTTTCTTCCATAAATGGTTAGAAAAATCCTCTGGTGAAGCCATGTGGTGATTTCATTAGGGAAACTGTTTAATTACAGATTATTTCTTTAATAGACATAGGACCATTCAGATTTTTCATTTGTTGACATTTGAGTTTTGGTCAGCTGATTTTCTAAGAAGACAAATGATCTGTTCAAGGTCATAGATCTAATAATGAATAAATCTTCCAAGACTGTGCTTTTTCAAACTTTGTCATACCAGCATAATCTATACTTTTAAATTTGTATACTCTTTTATCCTCTACTGTAGATTATAAACTAGCAGGCAGGTTCTATCTCTGATAAAACTTAGTATCACTGGAGGATTAGGGCCAAATAGATATTTAAATTAAATTAAAGCACATTTGGGGTTTGTATTGAGATTTTAAAAGAAGAGATTTTGATTTAAGTAGTTCTTTTAGTACTTCATTTGGACTCTTTCAGTCTCTAAAAGGTACATTTTACCTCTTTGGTAGTGGATTGTTGCTGGTTAGAATACATATTGAAGAAAAAGGTGGGAACAGTATAGTTCTTACACTTTAGAAGTAACATTCATATTGTTGCATTTATTCTTCTAGATTTCGATTTTTTTTTTATTTCCTAAATAACCTAGTAGGATGAGTTATCTGTCTGTGATTCTAGGGCAATTGAAAGAAAGAAAAATAACTCTAGTTCAGAATATGATTTGCCCAAACCATTTTTTTTATATATGTTCAAGAGACATTGTAACTAAGATTCTATTTCAGGGAAAATTTAGTGAATATGTAACATTTCAATACCATAAACTGTGTCCATCTTGTTATAGTAGACTCAGTTTAAGATTCACATGTTGTGGAAGAATGTCTATTTGAGTGGAGAGGGTTCAATTGAAGGTCTGTTTCTATCAAGTATGTAGTCTGTTGCCAAAAGAAATATTACCTAGCAGCAGTTTACATGTGCCAAGAGAGGCCAGGAAAGTCTTATAGTAGAAATTGTACAGGGGAGCTGTCAAACTAGATCCCTGAGGATGTCAGACAGGAAATAAAGCTTACAATGCTAAAAAAATTTTACTGGATGGCTAGGCGATTGGAAATAAATCTTCCAATGTTTGTATTTTTAATCACACTTTTATGTTGAGTAGGCATTTGAGAATTACAGTTAGGTAATTTAAACTGTTTAAAAAATTTAAACCAAAACTTAAGAATTTTCCCAATTTTATATTGAAGAAGTATTATTTCTTTTTCCTACATAGTGTTTATTCTCTGAGATTAGGTTTAAATGTATTGGGAGAGGGGCTTTAAGTTCTTAGGAATAAAATATAGTAAGTAAACAATTTCCTTTTCTGTGCCCAAAATGGAAATGTAGAAAATGTAAATAAGTAATTGTGCCAAAGTATTTATCTGTAGTTCTTTTTATTTCTAAAATACATTTCCCATTTCTACTATACACATTCAGATATATACTATAGAGAATTATAGAAATTTCAAGCTTAAGGGACTTTTTTTTTTTTTTTTTTTTAGATTTTATTTATTTGAGAGAGAGAGGCAGAGGGAGAAGCAGGCTCCCTGATGAGCAGAGAGCCCGATGTGGGACTCGGTCCCAGGACCCTGGGATTATGACCTGAGCCGAAGGCAGACGCCCAACCAGTTCACCCACCCAGGCCCCCTAGCTTAAGGGACATTTAAGGAACATCTATTTGAATTCCTTTATTATGTGAGTAGGAGAAACAAGGCAGGTACAGTTCAGATATGAATAACTTGCCTAGTATCATGAAGGGGGTAAGAATACTTGTGGCACTTGGGGAAATAGAGCCTGGTTTAGTAAGTTACTTGAAATTTCAAATGTATGGTGATGGCCTTGCTTTTCTTGCCACCTCACGGCTTCTAACCGTTGGTGTATCAGCTTTTAGTTCACTACCAACAAAAGTAAAAACTGCCAAACCCTTTGAAAACCATTATTATTCAGGAAACAAACAGTATTGACACTTTAAATAAAATAAGAGTAGTTTTAGGTTCTTCAAATTGAGAGAAGGTTATTAAGAAATTACAAGCTTTCTAGGCTGCTTCTACATTGGTGACACGCTTTCTTCCATTATGAGTACCCCTTGACATTCACAGATAGGTTTTAAACTAATGTTATAAAGCACTAAAAGGAATAGAGATGGTCCTGTAATTTTAGTTATAGGTAGTCTTTGTAACTGATCTATGTTAAAATCTTTTCTAGGGCAAGACTTAAAATCAGTCTGGTTCACTTCTGGGTCATAGAATGTTGATACTAATTATTTTAAAAATGCATACAGTTCATAACAACATTAAAGAACTTTCTGAAGAGGACAAAGAATGTGCCACTTAATGTGATAAAAATTTCTTTTTACAGAAAAGTTTTTTATTCATTTTTATTTTTAAAATTTTTTTATTAAGTAAGCTCCACACTGGGCATAGAGCCCAATATGTGGCTTGAACTCAGGACCCAGAGATTAAGACCTTAGCTGAGATCAAGAGTTGGACATTTAACCGACTGAGCCACCCAGGTGCCCGCAGAAAAGTTTTATTTTGGGCTCAGGCTGCAGCTGCATTATAACCTGTCCAGCAGAGGCAGTGTCGAATCATACTTTAGAGCTAGAGCTTTGTCCCTTACTAGCTCTGGACTATTGAGCAAGTTACTTCACTTGCATGTGTCTCAGTTTCTTCAACTGTAAAATACTATGTACCTCATGTACTTTGTTTTGGGGATTACATGAATACTTGTGAATTGCTTAAAATAGTGCCTAACATGGTAAGTACTCTGCGGATGTTAGCTGTTATTATTACTCTCATAACATTTAAAGCTCGTAGAATCTGGCTTAGTACGTATTCAGGAAACGCAAGCTCTTACTGTTATTAGGCGGTTTTAGTCAGTATGTAATAGGCTTTAGGTTCTTAAAGTAAATTCAGTGGTTTAAACTAGCATTTTCCAAAGTGTAAAGCAGTAATTCAGTATTCTGCAAAGCACTCTCTTAGTGATAAACATTTCCTTTCCTTTTTAGCCTTATAAAATACTTTACTCATCCCTGCTCCCCGGAGACAACCCAGAAGTCCCATCTAATCAGCACCAGGCTTAAGGTCCTGGCTCTCTTCATAGTCTCTATGTCAGACCCGATGTAGTCTCCACATTGCTTTCTGCTGAGCTTCTCTCTGAGCTCTTACCCCACTCCCAGCGTTGAGGGCTGGGTCAGGGATGGTATTCCCATTCTCTTCTTCCCCCCTCTTCCTTCCCTCACCTCTTCATCCCTTTGCCTTCCTTGTCCTCTCCTTCCCTTTGCTTCTGCATTTGCTCTTTCTGGCACTATTTTAAGTTCTGATAGGAAGTATATTTTTTCTACTCATTTTCTTTTCTTGGATCAATCATTTTCCTTTTAAGCTTATCCTTTTGTGTTTTATATTTGAGTTCCTGGTTCTTGGAGTTCCATCTTTTCTTAATTTTCTTGATTTACTCCAAGAATGAGAAGAAATGTACACAGAATTTGTGCTCTTCATCTGTATGTTGAATATTATATTTCTTAGCCTGTTTTTATATTTTACATAATTTTGTATTGGTCTCAAATCTAACATTCCACTCTTCTTTTTTTTTTTTTTTTAAAGATTTTATTTATTTATTTGAGAGAGAGAGAATGAGAGAGAGCACATGAGAGGGGGGAGGGTCAGAGGGAGAAGCAGACTCCCTGCAGAGCAGGGAGCCTGATGTGGGACTCGATCCAGGGACTCCAGGATCATGACCTGAGCCGAAGGCAGTCGCTTAACCAACTGAGCCACCCAGGCACCCGGTCACTCTTCTTTTAATAGACAGATTAAAATTCTGTTTCTGTCACTTGCTACTTTTTTTACTTTCTGCATTTTATTTTATCATTTGAGACTTAATTTTCTTATTTTTAAAAGGTACTTCATAAGATCTTCCTCCCAATGTTATTATAAATTTAGATTAACTTTTGCTTAAAAATGATGCACTTCCATATGCATTTACATTTCTCTTTTAATATTAAAAAAGCAGAAAAGGTTAAGACTAAAAATAAGGAGAGTGAGAGCAGAGTAGCTGATGAGAGATTTAATAAAAATTTTGATGATAGAAACTTGATAGAGGAAAAAGTAACTGACATATTAGGACAGAGAAATGTTATTACCCTTTAGGTATTATCTTTAGGAACTGAAGATGTGGTGCCTATAAAAAGTAAACTGATTCACTCCACAAATTTCTCAAGTGGCATCAGGTACTTCAGAGGTGGGAGTGAGACATTGAACCGAAAATGAGGCATTGGTTCAGAGTCTCTTTACTGAAATGTTGGATCCCCAGGTCTTTGCCTTATAGTGTGCAGCCAGGCAACTACCTGCCCTCCCCCCCCTCAATTATTCAGGGATCTCTAAATTGAAGACATTTCAGGATGGAGTGACAAATGGGACGGAAAGTGGAGACCATCTGTGTATTGAACAATGGACCTACCAACCTCTCACCTCTCACAACCCAAATATACTGTTGCTCCTGACCATTGGCCACCAGATTTCTGTGGCTAATTCAGGAAATTGAAGGGATCTTTTTTAGAGAAACTGAAGAAGACTCAAAGAAAATATTTTCTCATACTGACATTTAAGGGTCTCTAATGAAAGAGCTATTTCCTATAGGGAAGCTCTCTGACTGAAAACCCTGTCTGTACACCAGGGCTGCCAATCACATCTTTCAGGGCCTCATTCTTAAATAGGAACAGACAATTACTAAGGATCATGAGACATAGGAAAAAACCTCATATGAACAACAGAGACCAAAGTGAACACATTGCATAGAGGAATCTGGTGGAAATAGAGGTAGGGCAGGACTCAGAGTAAAAATGTAAAATGAAAAAAAAAAATGGGCGCACCTGGGTGGTGCAGTTGGTTAAGTGTCCAACTCTTGGTTTCAGCTCAGGTTGTGGTCTTGGGGTCATGGGGTCAAGCCCCATGTTGGGCTCCACACTTGGTGAAGAGTCTGCTTAAGATTCTCTCTCCCTTTGCTCTCGCCTTCCCTATTCATGCTTTCTCTTTCTCTCTCTCTCAACAACAACAAAAATCCCACCAAACCAAGCCAAAACTTCTCTAACTAATAATCTTTTTTTTTTTTTTTTTAAAGATTTTATTTATTTATTTGAGAGAGAGAATGAGAGACAGAGAGCATGAGAGGGAGGAGGGTCAGAGGGAGAAGTAGACTCCCCGCCGAGCAGGGAGCCCGATGCGGGACTCGATCCAGGGACTCCAGGATCATGACCTGAGCCGAAGGCAGTCGCTTAACTGACTGAGCCACCCAGGCACCCTCTAACTAATAATCTTATAGAGGTAAGAACTTATAAAATGAGAACCAGATTCTTTGAAGAAGGAACAATTTAGGAATAAAAAACAACCTTTGGATATATGTAACTATGGCAGCTCAAATTAAAAAACAAAACAAAACAAAACATTTTTTAAAATGGTTGGAACCAAGTGAAGTTGAAGAAATCTCCCAGAAACTAGAAGAAAAAGTGCTAGAAAATAAGAGAAAAAAGATGCTCTTTGAGGAAGTTGCAGCTACAGTAGAGCTTCTTCAGGCCTGCTTCTGCTCCCTATTCACTCTCCTCGAGGAACAAGTTGGTCAGGAAGCCATGCCATGGCCATGGCTTTTATTTATTTATTTATTTTTAGGATATAATTATTTATTTTATTTTATTTATTTTTTTTTTTTAAAGATTTTATTTATTTATTTGCGAGAGAGAGAATGAGAGACAGAGAGCATGAGAGGGAGGAGGGTCAGAGGGAGAAGCAGACTCCCTGCTGAGCAGGGAGCCCGATGCGGGACTCGATCCCGGAACTCCAGGATCATGACCTGAGCCGAAGGCAGTCGCTTAACCAACTGAGCCACCCAGGCGCCCAGGATATAATTATTTATTTTAGAGAGAATGTGTGCAAACAGTGGGGAGGGGCAGAGGGAGAGGGAGAATCCCAAGCAGTCTCCCCACTGAGCACGGAGCCTGATGTGGTGCTCAATCCCAGGACCCAAGATCATGACCCCAGCTAAAATCAAGAGTTGGATGCCAACCAACTGAGCTACCCAGGCGCCCCGTGGCCATGGCTTTGAAAAACACCCAAAAGACCCATGGAACCACGTGTGGCGATTCACTGAATTAGTGACTCTAACCAGCCACAGCATAAAACCTTTGAGGAAGTTATGTGCTGACTTGATCAGAGGTGCAAAGGCAAAGAATCTCAAAGTGAAAGGACCAGTTCAGATGCCTATCAAGACTCTGAGAATCACTACAAGACAAACTCCTTGTTGTGAATATTCTAAGACTTGGGATCATTTTCAGATGGGGATCCACAAGTAACGCATTGATTGGCACCATCCTTATGAGATTGTTAAGCAGATTACTTCCATCAGTATTGAGCCAAGAGTTGAGGTTGAAGTCACCGTTGCACTTGCTTAAATCAACCCTTTTAATAAATTGATTATCAATTGTTAGAAAAAAAGAGAAAAAATGAGAGGCTTACAAAATTAATTGAGGAGGTCCAATGACAGACTAATAGAAACTGAAAAGACGATTCACGGGGCGCCTGGGTGGCTCAGTCGTTAAGCGTCTGCCTTCGGCTCAGGTCATGATCCCGGGGTCCTGGGATCGAGCCCCACATTGGGCTCCCTGCTCCGCAGGAAGCCTGCTTCTCCCTCTCCCACTCCCCCTGCTTGTGTTCCCTCTCTCACTGTCTCTCTCTGTCAAATAAATAAATAAAATCTTAAAAAAAAAAAAAAGACAATTCACAGAATGTGAGAATTGATTTGCAAATCATATATCTGATTAGGGACTTCAACCCAGAATGTAAAAAAAAAACAACCAAAAAAAACTCCTCAACTATAAAAAAGCAAGTAACTCAGTTTATAAATGACCAAAGGATTTGAATAGACATTTCTCTAAGGAAGATACATAAATGGCCAATAAGCTTATGAAAAAATGCTCAACATCATTAGTTATTAGGGGAATGCAGATCAAAACAATGAGATACTGCATCATACCCACTAGGATGGCTGTAATAAAAGAGAAAGGAAATTACAAGTGGTGATGAGGATGTGAAGAAGTTAGAACCCTCATTACATTTGCAGATGGGACTGTAAAATGATGGTCATTTTAGCATACAGTTTGGTAGTTCCGTAAAAAGTTGAGAGCAAGGAGTTACCGCATGACCCAACAATTCCACTTCTAGGTATACACTCAAAAAAATGGAAACATATGTTCATGCAAAAACTTGTACAGATTTTCAAGGCAGTGTTATTCATAATAGCCAAAAAGTGGAAACAACCCAATTGTTTATCTACCGATGCTTGGGCAAATATGATGTGGTATATCCATACAATGAACTACTGTGTAGTCATAAAAGAAATGAAGTACTGAGACATGCTACACCATTGATGAATCTTAAAAAAAAACATGATGTTAAATGAAGGAAGCCAGTCACAAAAGTCCACATATTTTATGATTCCATTTATATGAAATATCCTGTAGAGGCAAATCCATGGAGACAAAATAGATTAATCATTGCCAGGGTAAGGGGAAATGGGGAGTGACTGTGGATGGATATGAGATTTCTTTTTGGGGTGATGAAAATGTTCTGGAATTAGATCGTGGTGATTGATGTAGAATTTTTGATTTTTAAATTGATTTACTTGAGAGAGAAAGAGCAAGCGAGAGAGGGAGAGAGCATGAGTCAGGGGGGAGGGGCAGAGGGAGAAGGAGAAGCAGGTTTCCTGCTGAGCAGGGAGCCCAGCGTTGAGTAGGGAGCCTGACATAGGGCTCGATCTCAGGACTCTGGGATCATGGCCTGAGCTGAAGGCAGATGCTTAACCAACTGAGCCACCCAGGTACCCCTGAGTTACACACTTTAAAGAGGTTATACACTTTATGGCATGTGAGTTGTATCTCAATTAAGTTATAAAAAAATCCCTAAGTGTTATGAGTGGCTTATTCTAATGACTAATAAGAGATTGTTTTCTGATAAAATATGAATTGGAATCATAAAGCAATTAACCACCTCCAGATTGGGTGATGACTGAGAAGCAGTTGAGAAAAAAATTGCATGAGCCTCCAGCAGACACCAAATAAAACTTGGCATTTATACAATAGCTACTGTATGGCTAAACATAAGGTAACATTTTTGTTGTTTAGGCTAGATTTGGGCGGGGGGAATAAGTCATCTTGATATAAATTTGAAGATGATAATTAGTTTAAAATGTGTATTTTGTTCTTGTAACAAGTTTATACTTGGGTGGGTTAAAATAATGATTGTAAAACTAGGATGTGACAGGGCGCCTGGGTGGCTCAGTCGGTTAAGCATCTGCCTTCAGCTCAGGTCATGATCCCAGGGTCCTGGGATCGAGTCCCACATCGGGCTCCCTGCTCAGCGGGGAGTCTGCTTCTCCCTCTGCCTGCCGCTCCCCCTGCTTGTGCTCCCTCTGTGTCAAATAAATAAATATTAAAAAAACAAAACAAAACAAAACTAGGATGTGACAAAATAGAAGCTGTCCTTTTAATTTCAGTTCATTGTCAAATCATTCACCAAAGAGGTAGAAGAAAGAACTGTTTTGGCCATAAATGTCCTCCCTTGTTGCTTAGATAGAAGTAGATGCTCTCTTTTGGAAACAACATGAATTACTTTCAAAAAAGTATTTGGTGGTTTTGCCAGATTGGTTTAGGTCAGTATTTTCATCTTATATTT
Source organism: Leptonychotes weddellii (assembly GCF_054177405.1). Lineage (NCBI taxonomy): Eukaryota > Metazoa > Chordata > Mammalia > Carnivora > Phocidae > Leptonychotes > Leptonychotes weddellii. The sequence continues at coordinate 71,415,262 of NC_138382.1, read as the reverse complement.
GTCATTTGCTGTTTTTTTTTTTAACAGTTTTTTTTAAAAATATTTTTTTATTTATTTGACAGAGAGATACATAGCGAGAGGGGAACACAAGCAGGGGAGTGGGAGAGGGAGAAGCAGGCTTCACGCCGAGCAGGGAGCCCGATGCGGGGCTCGATCCCAGGATCCTGGGATCAGGACCCGAGCCGAAGGCAGACGCCTAACGACTGAGCCACCCAGGCGCCCCTCTCATTTGCTGTTTTTGATGAATATTTGTTTTAAAAAATAATTGAGCCATGACCTGGGTTTTTGGAAGTGTACCAACGGTACTATGGTAATTTTATATAAACATTTCCCTAGCTTTATCAACTTTAATTTATTGCTAGTCTGTGCTAGATTTTAATGTGATAATGGAGGTCAGAAGTTATACTCATGTGATTATCCACTCTGCAATTTCCTTTAATCATTTAAAAACAGATGTAATTTTGCAGTATGATTTGACCCAAGAGGTTATGTTATTTGAAGTAATGCTAAAGCCCTCCTAACTTTGTGAAGATGCATGCTCAACTGGTTCATTTGGGAAAGTATTTGACTAAGGCCTAATTAAACATTTGTGTCAGCTCTAGTCAGTAGCTTCTTCAAGATAATTATCTTAAAGCAATTTTAGCTTTGTGTTGTAACAAATAGTCCAAAGAATTTCTGTAAAGTATACCGCTAGAAACTTCATTTTGCAGCATTTGTGAATTTTTTGTTTGTTTTTCATTTAATGTGTTGAGAGCTGGCAAAGATGATCTGACAGGCAGAATTAGAAATCTTTGGGGGTGGTGGTGACGTATTTGGATTCTAAAGCCTAGAGCCTAGAGGAAGTGATGGTAGGAGTAGAACTGTAAACCTCAAAATGCCAGTAACTTCAGATGCATTCAAGACTTTTCTCCATAAGATTTGGAGTTAACTCTTTGAAAGTAGTTACAGCCAGGTGATATGTGTACCTCATACTAGAAACTCCTTTGTCATTTTTCCAGTTACTTCTGCCAGATGGATTTTAATACACGGAAGAATATGATGTCAGCTCTTCTGTACTTTAGACTAGAATGATTTTCTCCTCTTGTCTACTTGAAGAGTCCAGTTGAATCCCTCTTTAGTACTGGCTTTATTTTTTAAATTGTATTTTCTAAGTCTCCATTTCTACTTTCAGTGATAATCCTGGTAGGATGCATATTACCAGCTGTATGTGAAGGTGTAGCTATATGGAGCATAAAATTAGACATGCTTCCTGCCTTTGGCTCACAATCTAAATTTAGTAGGCAAGAATCTCCTTTCCTAGATGTCATTAAAAATAGAAGAAACCCATCTGTCCGGAATGGTTTAGATACAATTCTGCCTACAGGCTTGGAGATGAAGATGACTCTCTTTTAGCCCCAGGATTCTTGGGAAAATATATTCTTCTTTAATACAGAGGCCAAGAGTATATACAGCTTACAGTTTTGACCTTAAATGATCCTGTAAGTTTTTGAAAATCAGGAAGATCTAAGAGTATTAAATTTTGAGGAGAAATGTAAAAGATAAGATGAAACAATATCACTTGGTTAAGAAAATTGGCTTTGAAGTAAAAGCTAGTTACAAACTAATACTTATGATTTGCTAGCTATATGAGAGAATTACTGAACTCTTCTAAGATTGTAACCTCATTTATAATGTTGAAATAGTAAGGCCTACTTCAGAGAGTCGTTGAGGAGTTAGTTAAATTAGTTAATGTTTTTAAAGTGCTTTCTTCAGTGCCTGGCACACAGATGGCATTTTTTTTTTTTTTTGGTGGTAGTTATTATTGTTTATTGTAATAAACAAATTCTGGTTCTGTTTTTTTCCAAATTCTGCTATCTTGCTATTAACAGATCTTAGTTTGGAACTCAGGATATAATGGGGTCAGAGATAAACAGAGAATTCCTAGGGGTATTTGGAGTGATGGAAATCATTTATAAGAGTACTGAAAGTCACCCCCAAAGGACTGCCTACATTTTGGGGTGACAGAAGACACAGGGAAATAGAGAATACTACCAATGAGGTGAGAAGACAACTAGGAGAGTGAAGTCACGGAATTCAAGACATAGGTTACTCCCCAGGTCACATATTTTCTTCAGAAGTTTATTAAAAAAACAAACAAAACACATAAAAAACGAAACCCACAATAAAACAAACAAAAAACAAAAAGAAAAAGTTTATTCAAAATATTTTCAACAGGAGGTGATGTCAGGTAATGACAAAACCCTGAGGAAACCACTGAACTGGGCTGATGGGAGGTATTGATCTTTGAGAGAATAGAGAAGTGGCTGTAGACCCAGATTTTATTGGGCAGAGAAATAAATGTGAGGTGAGGAAAAGTGGAGGCTTATGAAAATTTGTATAGAGGAGAGAGAGAAACTTAAGGGGGTGGAGAAAGGGTTTGTGTTTGTTTTGTTTAGGAAAGAAAAAAAAAATGAGCATGTTTGGAACCTGAGGGAGAAATTAAACATACTAAACAGTGGATAATTGATGGACAGGTCATGGTATGAGGTAAGTGGGAATGGAATCCAGTGGGCAGGTAGAGGCTAAGAGGAGCAGCTGTTGTTTTGTAGAAGAGGAGGAAAGGAGGAAGACAAGGAGGTTTGAGGTGGGAGGGGACATCAAGGAAATCTATGTCGAATGGCCTCTATTTAAGTGGGAAGGTGGTTAGTGAACTTAGTGAGATAGTAACAGACCAGTAGTCTTCAACTGAGGATGATTTTTGCCTCCTAGGGTACATTTGGCAATGTCTGGAGACGTTTTTGATGGTCATAAGTTGGGGGATGTACTATCAGCATCTAGTGTGTAGAGGACAGGATGCTGCTGAAGGATCTATAATGCACAGAGCAGCTTCCCACCTCAAAGAACCATCTGGTCCCAAATGCCAATAGTGCTGCGCTTGCCCTAGATCAGATCATTCCTGCAACATGATCTTTAACAAAAGCCAAGCAGTTTGAATAATGGCTTCATATATCCCCTCTTAGAAAGTCACAGTACATATTTTGAAGTCTGAAAAATCCTCAGGAGAAAATCTAAACTGTTTAACCAACTGACTTGTTTCTCTTTCATAACAGCCGTTAACACTCTGAAAAATACATTTAGAAAAAGACTGTACTTTTGATTTCTTGGCTGGCTGGTATCGTATGTTCATCCTTGTATGTAAAGCTCTTAGCTCAGAATCTGGCATTTAGTAAACCATCAATAACTGATAGCTGCTATTATTACAATTTTCTCCGTTCCAGCTGTGAAATCCTGGGCCACTTCTGACATTTGTTACAAGTTGCAGTTTTAAGGTTCATGTAGTCAATGTGAACCATCAACACAAGAGACAGGAGATACCTCTCATAGATCTGTAGAATACACTGAATTTGTGCTTTAAAATCTTACATTAGAGTATGGTGGTTCCCCAAAGACTTAAACTGAGAATTACTACATGATTCAACACATAGTTCTGCTTCTGAGTATACACCCAAAGGAATTGAAAGCAGGGACTCGAGCACATATGGGTAGGCATACCAGTGTTCATAGCAGCATTATTCACAATAACCAAAAGGTGGAAACAATCCAAATGTCCATCCGTGGATGAATGGATAAACAAAATGTGTTTTATATATATGTATATGTATGTGTGTATGTGTGTATACATACACACATACACATAGCGTAATATTACTCCACCGTAAAAGGAATGAAATAATGTCACATGCTACAACAAGGATGAACTGTGAAGATATTATGCTAAGTGAAATAAGCCAGACGCAAAAGGACACATATTGTCTGCTTCCACTTATATGAGGCACCTAGAGTAGCCAGATTCATAGAGACAGCAAGTAGAATGGTGATTTCCAGGGTGTCAAGGAGGGGGAATAGAGAGCTGTTCAGAGGGAACAGAGTTGCAGTTTGGGAAGATGAAAAATCCTGGACATGAGTGGTGGTGATGATTGTACAACGGTATGAATGTACTTAATGCCACTGAAGTGTATATTTAAAAATGGTTAAATTGGTGAATTTTATGTTATGACTATTTTACCACACACACACACATACAAACACATCTCACATTAGAATACTTAGCAATTACCACAAAGCAGTCAGGATGCTCCCTGGTGGTCTAGTGGTTAGGATTTGGCCCTCACAAAGCAGTCAAGAGCTTTACTGAGGGTTTTTATAGAGCTTCACAAGGGTTAGCAGAGACCAGTTTTAAACCACTGATACTGTTCTAATGAGATAGAACAGACATAAGCAAAAAATACATTCTTTTATTATATCTGTGATTAATATAAATTTAACACCCCTACTGACATGCACATAATTTTCTCATGTGCGTTACTACTTCAGACCTTTTGAATGTTCAGGTCCAGGGTAACTGATAATTCTTAGGTTTTATTCAAATAAAAGGTATGTATTTGTTCAGAGGAAAAAAAAAGTGATTCTTTTTATAATTCTGTAGGAATTACATCATGGTTAGTTTAATTTGGGGGAGTATCTACATATATATTTTCTCCCACATTTTTACATATATTCTTAAAGGATGTTAAAAATATAGCTAGCAGTATCAGAAAGAACCTTCATGGAACTGCAGTCACTTCTCTACATCTCAAGAAAATCCCCTGCAAGTAAATCTGTTTTTAAAAATTGTCTAAAAATGTTTGCATCAAAGGCAACATGGGGCACACTTATCTAGGGTAATTTGTTTTTTAATCTGTGACTTTGCCCATCAAGGAGAAATGGAAAAAAGAGTGAGAGTTTTGATATTGTGGATGTACTTGCTGATTAAGAGATGAGAGCACATACACACAAACCCAGGAATTATCTTACTTCTGCTAAAACAACAACAAAACCCTCAGATATCCAATGCTAGCCTGTGTAATTGCTTTCGGCATAATAGCTATTACCTCTGACAGACTGAAAGTTTAATAACTAGATTGGAGATTTCCCTTTGCAGTGCACAAATAGGAAAAACACCACCATGGAAGTTCTCTCTCACATCTGACCCTCCTCTGCTTCTTAATTTACCAGCAGTGCAACTGCATCTCTCTGCCATGCCTCATCTTAACGTTCTTAAATTACAATGGTACAGATTATTGGCCCACCAAAGTTTTTGATATGTTGATATTGAACAGTTCCAAATGAGTATAAAACAATCTTGTCATTCATAAGAGTTTGTCTTTTAAAGGCTTCTGTTTGATTTTATGCACTAGTATTGCCATTTTGTGGAAAATGAAGGTTACATTGCTTTAGTAAATCTCTTTTACACTTGTAATCCAGAATTTAATATCCAATAAGAGATCATTTTTACTGTTATATTTTCTTTTTTTTTTTAAGATTTATTTAATTTATTTATTTTAGAGAGAGACAGTGCATGTGCACAGGGGAAGGGGCAAAAGGAGAGGATCTCAAGCAGACTCCGCACTGAGTGCGGAGCCCCATGCAGGCTCAATCTCAGACTCTGAGATGATGACCTGAGCTGAAATCAAGAAATTGGTATTGAAATACTGGAATTTTCTATTGCTTGTTGACTTATTTTAATTCTTGGAGGCTATGAGACATTTGTAAACTCTTCTTCCTTGAAATGTAGGTATAATTCAAGCAACATATTCTTCTGAAATATCCAGAATATATTTTGCCAGTAACAAAAGGATATTCCTTGGAAACACCAAACTTCAAATAGCAATAGACTAACAATACACATACACATCATGTAATTCTCCTTTATCTTCTGCCTGCCTCCTTAAATCATAAGACTCTAAAGAAGAACATCCTGATTTTTTACATGAATTTTATATATATCTTAAGTATATTTATAGTTATATGTTTTGGTGTTAATGTACTGAAGGTTATATATACATATAAAATATATTAATCTTTTTCAGACATTTAACCCCTTTCGGGAGTTTAAAGATGTAGGGTAAAGAAGATATAATTTACCTACTTTTTAAAATGATTTATTTATTTATTTGAGAGAGAGAGTGTGTGAGTAGGGGGGCGTAGAGGGAGAGGGAGAGAAACCCCAAGCAGACTTCATGCTGAGCACAGAGCCTGACTCAGGGCTTCATCCCACAACCTGAGCCAAAACCAAGATTCGGACGCTCAGCCAACTGAGCTACCTAGGTGCCCCTAATTTATCTGTTTTTAGTAAATGCTGCCTTGCTTCTTTTTGGTGTTCCTAGAAGTCAATGTATATATCATCTTTTTTTTCACTGATGAGCAGAACTACAGGTATGAACCAAAGAGGTTTCTCCTCTTTGTAAATTCCTTCTTCACTTCTCGCCTCCAAAATAAATAAATAAATAAATAGATTAATTAATTAATTAAATTTCTACACCGAACGTGGGGCTCAAACTCATGACACCCAAGATGCTCCTCTGACTGAGCCAGCCAGGTGCCCCAAAAACGTTTTTGATTTTTATTTAGACTTTAAGTTATAGGCAGCCATATATCCTGAAAAATAATGAGGTGTATATATATTCTGTAGTCATGGAATATAGTCCATGAACCATTTTATTTTTTTTAAATCAGTTAATTAACATAGAGTGTATTATTAGTTTCCGAGGTAGAGTTTAGTGATTCATCAGTTGCATATAACACCCAGTGCTCATCATGTGCTTTCCTTAATGCCGTCACCCAGTTACCCCATCCCCCACCCACCTCCCCTCCAGCAACCCTGTTTGTTTCCTATAGTTAAGAGTCTCTTATGGTTTGTCTCCCTCTCTGATTTCTTCTTGTTTTATTTTTCCCTCCCTTCCCCTGTGCTCCTCTGTTTTGTTTCTTAAATTCCACATGTCCATGAACCATTTTAAGTGAAAAACGTGAGGTGTATGGTTTACCTTATAATTCCATTTTTATTTAAAAGAGTCACCGTATATTTGATTTTGTAGAGGAAAAGTTTTGGCAAGGTGTTCAGGTGTTAACTGTGATGAACCCTAGGGAGTGGCATGGTATTCATTGGATATATCCACAATGAATACTGTCTCAGGTTTGGGTCCCCGGAAACAGAACATGGGGTGAGATTTCATGGGAAAGTGACTTACTTGGAAGAGTTTCAGGGAAACTTGGTAGGGATTGAGGAAGTGGGACTGGGAAGAGAGAACAAAGCTAGAGGCCAAGCAAGGATGTAGCAAGGATCAAGCAAAGCCTCAGGGAGGACATCTTTGGCTCAGGCCTGCAGGGGAGTTCTGGAGCTTCTTCCTAACAGGTATCACAAGGACAAAATAAAAAGGTAGAGCCTTTGTACTCCCATCCCCATCAGTCATTGCTTAAGGAGTGCCGCTCATGAGAAGGGGTGCACAAATGGCCAGAAGTACTGGCGGTCTGAGGATAGCCTCCCTCCGAAGACCTGCAGGTGCTTACTATGGTGAGCGAGAGCACAGGGTTGGGGAAGGATGCAGCCAGAGCACAGACGGCAGTGGTAGCCGTCATCCAAATTATAGAGGTTCAACAAGATAGAGGTTTTGGTTTTTTTTTTTTTTCAGGTAATAATCGAGTTTGAGAAGTGCAGGGCTGGTATGGTGGCTCCACAGGGTTCTGGGCTCCTTTTACTTGGTTGCTCTGTCGTTGTTGGGTTGTTGCCCACATGTGCATGATCTGAGATACTCAATATTATGTCCATGTTCCCTTTCAAAAAAAGGGAAAGGTCAGAGGGAAAAGGGCACATTAATTCCTCTAAGGACAAGTTCTGGAAGTTATACACATCACTTCGGCTCAGATCTCCGTGGCCATAACTTAGTTACATGGCCACACCTGGATGCATGGAAGAATAGCCTTATGGTTAGCCTTATGCCCAGTTAAAAATAGGGGACTCTTTCATTATGTAACCATTTCTGCAGAAAGAGAGAATGAATATCATAGGACTATCTGTTATAGGGATGTTAGTTTTCTACTTTATATGGATGAAGTTTATTGGATTGTTTTTTAGTTTTAACAACAAGCATGTCACAGGTTGGGGTCTTCTGGAAGCAGAATTTGAGATAGAGTTTATTGCACAGGATGTTAAGAAGTGCCGTTATGGAGGCACCTGGGTGGCTCAGTCGTTAAGCGTCTGCCTTCGGCTCAGGTCATGATCCCAGAGTCCTGGGATCGAGCCCCGCGTCGGGCTCCCTGCTCCGCGGGAGGCCTGCTTCTCCCTCTCCCACTCCTCCTGCTTGTGTTCCCTCTCTCGCTATGTCTATCTCTGTCAAATAGATAAATAAAATCTTTAAAAAAAAAAAAAAGAAGTGCCGTTATGTTCAGTACCTGTGGGAGGGATGGGAAAGAGGCAGGATTTGGCAGAAGTTGAATTATGGTGGTGTCCTGAACAACAGTGTTAGCTGACTGTATAGAGAGCCTAGAGCTAAGTGGCCTTTTAGAGTTGTCCTGCATTGGGCTGAAATGGCTGCACCATTATACCCTTCTCTCCATCAGTCACTGGATGTAGGCTGCTTTGGGAGGAACATGACCTTGGGCAAGACAGCTCTGCATGATCCCTGAAGGGGTGACAGCACTCCTAGCAAATGGGACACCATGTCCTTCTTTGAATGGGAGATCTAGGAGGCACATATTTATATTACAACTTGTGTGTGTGTGTGTTTGAAAGTAATGAATACATGTTTATATGTCCATTTATTTTTAAAAAGATTTTATTTATTTATTTATTTATTTTGAGAGAGAGTGTGTGCACGCGAGGGGAGAGGGAGAGAGAGAAACTTAAGCAGACTCCATACTGAGCATTGAGCCCACCACGGGGCTTGATCTCACAACCCATGAGATCATGACCTGAGCCGAAACCAGGAGGCAGATGCGGGATGCCTGGAGTGTCTGCCTTCAGTTCAGGTCATGATCCCAGCATCCTGGGATCCAGTCCCGCATGGGGCTCCCCGCTGAGCAGGAAACCTGCTTTTCCCTCTGCCGGCTGCTCCCCCTGCTTCCACTTGCTCTCTTTCTCTCTCTCTCTCTAACAAATAAATATATAAAATCCTTAAAAAAAAAAAAAAAAGATGCTTAACTGACAGCCATGTAGGCATCCCAATATCCATTTATTTTTTATTTTTCAAGTTTTTATTATTGAAGTGTAGTTGACATACGTTTTGTTAGTTTCAGGCGTACAACATGGTGATTTGACAATTCTGTACATTACTCAGTGCTCACCACAATAAGTGTAGTTTTTAAAATAAATTTTTATAATAAAAAAAGCTAGGGGTGCCTGGGTGGCACAGTCAGCTAAATGTACAACTCTTGGTTTCAGCTCAGGTCATGATCCTCAAGGTCATGAGATCCAGCCCCGCATCAGGCTCTGTGCTCAGTGCAGAGTCTGCTTGAGATTCTCTCTCCCTCTCCCTCTGCCCCTCCCGCTCGTGCTCTCTCTCTTTAAAATAAATAAATAGGGGCGCCTGGGTGGCTCAGTCGGTTGAGCGGCTGCCTTCGGCTCAGGTCATGATCCTGGAGTCCCGGGATCGAGTCCCGCGTCGGGCTCCCTGCTCGGCGGGAAGCCTGCTTCTCCCTCTCCCCCTGCTTGTGTTCCCTCTCTCGCTGTGTCTCTCTCTGTCGGATAAATAAAATCTTTAAAAAAATAAAATAAAATAAAATAAATAAATAAGTCTTTTAAAAAAAACCCTAAAATTTACTTAATAATATCTTCCACAAGAGTTTGTTTAGCAACTACTAGGTGCCAGGCTCTGTTGTAGGCACTGAAGATAGGGAAATGAGAAAACAAAGTCCCTCCCCTTGTGGAATTTATATTGTGTCTGAAGATAGGCAATAAATAAATAAGTAAATTTATGATATATCAGATGGTGATAATAACTTGGAAGAAAAATAATGTAGTATAAGGAAGGGTCTTTCTGTTTTATATAGACTGGTCAGGGAAGTGTTCTCTGATAAGGTGATTTGACCAGAGACAAGAGTGAGATGGTGGAAATAGCTCTGCAGGTATTTTGGGGATGAGCATTATAACCTGAGATTATAGCACATGCAAGACGATCCTGTGCAGGAGTGTGTATTGTATTGGCATGTTTGGTGATGTAAATGGTATTTAGAATTTTTGCTTTTTAATTATACCCATTTTTGGAAGGGAACACTCAGTGAGTGACAGGTCATTAAAAGGGGATGGGTGGGGGGAGGCATCGCATTGTTCCAGGGAAGGTTCTTGGTTGAGAATTACAGACCCTAATTCCAGCCAAGTTAAGCAGAAAGGGAATTTATTGGAAGGTTGTCAACTACCTCACAGCACTGATGGAAAGACTGGTTTAATGGTTTAGAAAGCAGGCAGCAACCAAGGGAATCAAAAGATCTGGAATTACTGCCAAGCAGACTCTGCACTCACACCACTGGAAGACCTGGGTTAAGGTTATCTGGTTAAGGATGCTGCTGTAGCCTGAATGTTTGTGTTTCCCCCAGTTTCGTATGTTGAAATCCTAACTTCCAAAGGTAATGGTCTTAGTAGGTGGGGCCTTTGGGGTTTGTTTAAGTCAGGAGGGTGGAACCTCATGGGATTAGTGTCTTATAAAAGAAGTTCCAGAGAGATCCTTTAACCCTTGTCCACCATGTGAGGACACAAGTGTGTGACCCAGAAGAGAGCCCTTGCCTGAACATGCTGACACTCTGATCGTGGACTTCTAGCCTCCAGAACTGTGAGAAATCAGTTTCTGTGTTTATAAGCCACCAAGTCTGTGGTATTTTGTTAGAGCAGCTTGAACAGACTGAGACAGATGCTGTTGCCGCTGTTTCGGAACCCCGGTGTTACAGCTGGTGGGGGTCTGACTTCCGAACTTACCTCTTACTTGAGTCACTGGATCTATCTCAAAGACCTTAAGAAGATTACACTGGCTGCTTTGTGAAGAATGAAGTGAGGGGTTCAGGAGTAGAAGTGGGGAGGGGTGCCTGGGTGGCTCAGTCGTTAAGCGTCTGTCTTCGGCTCGGGTCATGATCCTGGGGTCCTGGGATCGAGCCCCGCATTGGGCTCCAAGCTCAGCGGGAAGCCTGCTTCTCCCTCTCCCACTCCCCCTGCTTGTGTTCCCTCTCTGGCTCTGTCTCTCTCTGTCAAAAAAAAAAAAAAAACTTAAAAGGAGTAGAAATGGAGAGAACCAGTCATGAGGCTCCAGTGTAGATGACGTTAAGTTAGGGAGATGATGTTAACAGGGAGACGAAAAGAATGGATGGATTTGTGAAACAGGCCATTAGGTTGCTACTAAAATTCTTGTCTTGGAAAAATTCTTCTTCTTTTTTTTTCTTTTTCCTCCTCTTCTTTCTCTTCCTCTACCTCCTCTTCTATTTCTTTTCCTCATTCTTCTTTCTTGAAATCTAAACCTTTCTAGAGGCCTTGATGCCGTCTTGTCTTGCACAGGGCAGTGTAACTTACCTGGCTTATATTTCATAAAATCTTGTTCAACATTTGTTCATTGAAAAAATATTTCTAAGCTCCTATTGTGTACACTACAGTGCTAAAGGAGGTTGCTAGTTGTGGTCATTCTAAATTGAGTTCAAGTTTAGACACTCAGAAATGGTTCTTTTCTTCCAGGGTGCTTCATGATTGCTGACTAGGACCACCCTTTTCTAGATGTGAATAATTTGAAACCACTTGAACTCCCTTCATCTAAACTTTTTTCCCCAGGACTGTTAGTCCCTTATTTTAGTCTTTTACATATCAGTTATTTGAAATAGGCCAAATGCATGTCCGTTATTTTAAAAAGTAATGAGAAAGAAAATGGTATCTTTTTTTAATCCTCTTAAGTATAGTGATTTTCAAATAGAACCAATCATTAGAAATGGCTAAAATAGTTGAAAAAAAAATAGAGAATCCCAGCCCTCCTGAATCATATCTGGAAGAAGATCTCAGAAATCTTTATTTAAAAAATGAACATTCCCAGGTTTGGGAACTATAGCTTTATGCTATTGAGACTAGCTTTGCTCTTTACAAGGAGAATTAATTAAATTCTTCTTGCTTAACGGGACGGATCCATTATAAATAACTGATTTTCTCAGCTTGATTTTAAAATATGACATTTGTCTCACCTTTGAGAATGGTTTCATAAGATTATAGGTAGTTTATTGGGGGGTGGTAGAGGTGGATTCCATTAATTTTTCTCTTACCCTTTGGCTATTTTGTAACTGTACAGTATTTATTTCATCTCCAAAAATAAAAGAAACTTAATCTCTATATTACAAGAATATAGCCCACTAAACTTCAGCTTCAAGCCAGTTTGTATAAAAAAAACAGTTTCTTAAGCTTAATGTGCATACGGATCACCTGGAGAGCTTGTTAAAATGCAGATTCTGATTTAGTAGGTCTGGGGTGGTGCCTCAGATTCTGCATGTCTAATAAGCTGGGCGATGCTGCTGCTGCTGGTCTGTAGATCTCATTTTGAGTAGTAAGAGCCTGGACGACAATTGTATTACCCTGTGAGCTTTCATCTTTGTATGAGTTACTCTGCTTTGGGGCATGCTTTGGGACTGTTTAGTTTGACCAAAGGTTGAGTAGTATATTTTAAGATTGGATTATATAACCTTTATTGCTTTTTCCCATAATCTTGAAGGTTATGGTACTATATATAGCCTAAGGTTTTAGTTTCAGGCTTTGGAACTGAATAAAGGAAGTGTCAGAAGCAGTATATTTTTTATTGAATCGTTAAATCTGCAGTAGCAAAATTGGTTTATATACCTGAGGTAGTCTGAACTACAAGTAGAGTATTATTAACTGAATTAAGAATAAGAAAGAAAGTGATATAATGTTGAAAATTAGTAGTAGATATGCAGGATAGACCTAAGGATTGGGGAATTTGTGTTTTGTAGAATTGGAACTGCTTTGGATAAGATATATGTTAGGGCAGTGGGTTCTTAGCTGGGGGGGATTTTTACCTCCCGGGGACACATTTGATAATATCTGGGGACATTTTTAGTTGTTATGGAGTAGGGTGGTGGTATTGCTATGGTATCAGCAGGTAGAGGCCAAGGATGCTGCTAAATACCCAGTAGTGCACAGGACAGCCCCCCCCCGCCAAGGAATTACTTGGCCTAAAATATCAGTAGTTCCAAGATTGAGAAACCTCATGTTAGAAAATTTTCACAAGTACTTTATTTTTTAATTAAGAATAATACAGAAAATGGGGCGCCTGGGTGGCTCAGTTGGTTAAGTGACTGCCTTCGGCTCAGGTCATGATCCTGGAGTCCCGGGATCGAGTCCCGCATCGGGCTCCCCGCTTGGCGGGGCGTCTGCTTCTCCCTCTGACCCTCCTCCCTCTCGTGCTCTCTCTCTCTCTCTCTCAAATAAATAAATAAAATCTTTAAAAAAAAAAAAAGAATAATACAGAAAATAATCATTCATATTGCCACCAATCAAATTCAACTGTTGTTAACATTTTGTCATATTGGATTTTAGCCTTTCTGTTTAAGAAATTTCACTCCAGGGGCGGCTGGGTTGCTCAGTTGGTTAAGCGTCTGCCTTTGGCTCAGGTCATGATCCCAGGGTCCTGAGATCGAGCCCCGCATCTGGCTTTCTGCTCAGTGGGGAGCCTGCTTCTCCTTTTCTCTCTGCCTGCCGCTCCCCCTGCTTGTGCTCTCTCTCTGTCCTGTCAAATAAATAAATAAAATCTTAAAAAAAAAAAAAAAAGAAAGAAATATCACTCCAGGGGCACCTCGGTGGTACAGTTGGTTAAGCATCTGACTCTTTGTTTCAGCTCAGGTCATGATCTCGGGGTCGTGAGATGGAGCCCCACATCGGGCTCTGCACTCAGTGCAGAGTTTGCTTGAGATTCTCTCTCTCTCTCCCTCTGCCCCTCCCACTCATGCTCACTCTTTCTCTCAAATAAATAAATCTTAAAAAAAAAGAAATATCACTCCATTATTTTGGGGAAAATAACATGATTATTATTTTGAATTCAAGTAATGTAAAAAGTTCAAGGATGGGCGCCTGGGTGGCTCAGTCGTTAAGCGTCTGCCTTCGGCTCAGGTCATGATCCCAGGGTCCTGGGATCGAGTCCCACATCGGGCTCCCTGCTCGGCAGGAAGCCTGCTTCTCCCTCTCCCACTACCCCTGCTTGTGTTCCTGCTCTCGCTATTTCTCTCTCTGTCAAATAAATAAATAAAATCTTTAACAAAAAAAAAAAAATAAAGTTCAAGGATGAAAGTAATGAAGCTATCCCAAATCTCACCACCCAGACATAAGCATCATAAACACCAGCTGCACATTATCCCAGGTGTCTTTCCATGCATATGTATAGATAGAAGAATAGAGAGAAGTGCTTTCATAAAATTGGGACTGTACTGTAGATGAACCAAAAATAACATTTTTCTTATGAAAAATTTTAAACCTAAAGAAAATTAAATGAATTATTAACCCCTGTGTACTCATCACTGAGCTTTAACAATCGTAAATACAGAGCCAATCTGATTTTATCTACATCTGTACCTACTCACCTGACACTGAGTATTTTGAAGCAAATCTCAGACATCACATCACTTCATCTGTAAGCATTTCAGTGCCTGTCTGTAAAGCTTGAGGTCTCTTTCTTTGAGCTATTAATCATACACAGATAATTAACAGTTTCTCCGATTGATTCATTCTCTCCCTCCTTCTCCCCTCTTTGTCTCTCTCTCCCTTGAATTATGTTTTCTTCCAAATGGAAGGGATTTTTTTTTCTACCGAGAGAGCACAAAATGCAAAGGCAAGAGCAGTAATTGCACAAAGCAAGGGAAATGGGTACTGCAGAGCAAACAAAAGCTGTCTGCCACAAATACTTCCTGCGAATTTTGTGTTTTCTTTCTAGAATGTCTTAATCTATTTGGCAGTACCATGTAAAATAGTGTATTTCTCTTCTTTACTATGTTCATTTTTCAAGCTACCCATCTTTTCCAATATTTCTTTAAGATATCTTCCTGCTTCGGTGTATTTGCTTATAGCAGTGGCCTCTCCAACTATTAGCAGGAAAGTACCTGCAGGAATCATTTAACTATGGTTAGCTTCTTGAGGGCAAGGAGTGAGTCTTACCATCTCTGCACCTGATATGATAACTTTACTATGTCCTCAGTATTTGTGAGATGGTTGTGATTAATCTTGAGAGAATCGTGCCAATATTGATTGGTATATTAATTAAAACCATTTATTTACAACAAAACATAGTCTAACATATGTGCATACAGGAGAATATAATTCAGATGCTAACATTTGTATCTATGGGTGGTCTCCATATAAAGAGATGAAGCAGGGACTTCTGCTCTCTGGTCACATCCTCTTGTTTTTTCTGACAATTATAGGGTGACCATAAGTCCTGGTGTGCCTGATACAGTCTCAGTTTCTACACGGTCTTGATGTAATTATTAATAGTGTCCCTTTTCATTCACAGAACTGTCCCAGTTTAGATGGTAATTTTTATTTTTAAGATTTTATTTATTTGACAGAGAGAGACACAGCGACAGAGGGAACACAAGCAGGGGCAGTGGGAGAGGGAGAAGCAGGCTTCCCGCAGAGCAGGGAGCCTGATGTAGGGTTCAATCCCAGGACCCTGGGATCATGACCCGAGCCGAAGGCAGACGCTTAATGACTGAGCCACCCAGGTGCCCCTAGATGGTAAATTAATGGTAATCCTACTTATATGATATTTAATGTGTGCCAAGCTTTTTTCCAAACACTTTGCATACATTCTCATTTAATTCTCATGATAACCCTAGGAAGCAGATCCTATTATTATCCCCATCTTACATATGGGTAAGTTGGAGCACAAAGCAGTCAAATAGCTTGGCTAAGATCACAAGGCTCTGTTCAAATAGTAAGTGGCAAAGCCAAGATTTGAGTCCAGGCAGTTTGGTGCTGGTGCTCTTCACCACTCTGCTATGTCGCATCTGCTGGCCCCAGATGTATCTTTGTAGAATACTTGCTGACCTACCAGAGTCTCCTGATGACTGATCTGTATATTTGTAGATCAGAAGGCTTTGGGAATTTGAGTGATTTCCTTATTTTCACGAAATATTTGTAGCTTCCTCATGTACCACCATGCCAATCTGATTATAGACTTCTTTCTCTGAAGATTGAACATGTGCCTTTTTTCATTCTCTTAATGGCAGCTATTTGGTATTCCCTTCTAGATGCTCAGGGAGGTGCATATTCTCAGCTTCTGCAGATCGTCCAGTCACTTTTCCTTACTTTTGGCCGTCTTTGGTATTTTAAATTTACACACACACACACACACACACACAGTATCTCCAGCACCTACAACAGAGCCTGCCATTCACTACCTTTGATGATCAGTTCATATTTTGGAGTTGTCTGGGGACAGTTTTCACGGCCCTTGCATAGGGGTGCTTTGAGGAAAGATTGAGACAGCTGCTGCTTTCAAGGAGCTTACAGTCTAGTAAGGGGATGATGACTGTACATGAATAACTATGACACAAGGCAACTGAGCTGTATGGGTAAAGTAATTTAGAGTTTGGAGCAAAACAAATCGTTTCTGACAGGGTTGATCCAGAAAAGTTTTGTGAGGGTGGATACACTTAAGTCAGTTTAATGACTTCCAAATAGGCCACAAAAGAACTACTTCCTTGTGCTAAGGACAGGGCTTAAGTTTGCCAAGAGTAGAGGCCTGACAGAAGAATAAGATGTGATTAACTCAGAGGAGAGGAGGACTCCAGTCAGTCTGACACTTGGTGTCCTTATGAGAAATCCTCAGTCAGCAGGATTGCTCTTTTCTTCTGATATCATCATCATCATCATCATGGCACATATTGACCCTCTAGGTGGGTTATAAGCAGCAGGAACAGATGGTACTCCTCAGCAGCAAAATATTTTATTTTTTTAATGTGGGCTATTTATTTATTTGAAATTTTTTAGCCTTTTTAAAGTCTTTTGATATACCAAGGTCTTTTTCCGTAATAAAAACATTGTCTAGGGTGCCTGGGTGGCTCAGTTGGTTAAGCGACTGCCTTCGGCTCAGGTCATGATCCTGGAGTCCCTGGATCGAGTCCCGCATCGGGCTCTCTGCTCAGCAGGGAGTCTGCTTCTCCCTCTGACCACCCCCCTCTCATGCTCTCTCTCTCTCAAATAAATAAATAAAATCTTTAAAAAACAAAACATTGTCTACTTCTCTTACGCAGTTGACCCTTGAAAAATGTGGGGCTAGGGGCACCAACTTCATGCACAGTTGAAAATCTGTGTGTAACTTTTGACTCCCCAAAACTTAACTACTAATAACCTACTATTCACTGGATGCCTTACCAATAACATAAACAGTTGATTAATGTGTATTTCATATGTTATATGTGTTATATACAATATTATTACAATAAAGGAAGCTAGAGAAAAGAAAATGTTACTAAGAAAAGCATAAGGAAAATACATTTACAGTATGGTGCTGTATTTAGAAAAAAATGTATGTGGATCCACACAGTTCAAACCCATGTTGTTCAAGGGTCAAGTGTCATTGGATTTATCTTTTTAACTTTTCTTTTTAAGATTTTATTTTTAACTAATCTGTACACCTAATGTGGGGCTGGAATTTACAATCCCGAGATTTAGAATCACATGCTCTACCAACTGAGCCAGTCACGCACCCTTTACTTTTTTACTTGATTATCTTAATAAGAAAAAATGAATACATTTAATTAGAGCTTATCTCAGTAGCTGGGTGAGATAGGGTAGTATTCATTATCCTCACTTAAAAATGAGGAAATTGAAGTTAGGTTACATAGTAAGCTATGTGATTTGGCTGAAAATGGCACAATTCGGACTTGTATTTGGGTTGAAGCTTCAGAATGCAGATCCACTATATATCCTGTGGTCTTATTTAATTTATTAGATTATAATTTTTTTATCAGTATCCAGATAAAGAGAAATAATGAAAGTTGGGATTATCTCACATTTTAACTCCCTTTTTAATGAATGTCATTATAGAATCTAGTTCAGCATAATTAGTCTGTTTCCTTTTCTGAGTCAACAGTCCTAGTAACACACTGCTTTGTGATTGTAGATCCCATAAATCCTACTGAAGGGGAAGTCCCATAGAGGCTGCAGGTGGCCCTACATGGTACCTCTGTGCACATTAGCAAAAGGCAATCTCTCTAGATGGTTAGGCCAGTCAGAAGAAGGCATCCCTCCTTGGGGCACGTCCAGCCCACATCAGGGTGCTGGCCTTGGGAAATAAGTGTCTGGATTTTCTTCTCTTCGGTAGCACTCAAAAAACAGCAGCCAAGAATCCTGTTTATATAAATTTATGAGTAGCTGAGGTTTCTTTCGTGTTGCGTTTATAGACCGCACCTCTTGTTCTTATTCTGTACACTGCACGCATACCTCCCTCAGTAGCTGTCCTTGTTCTCTCCACCTTGAACCCCAACCTCCCTGATACTACTTGGCTCACTCCTTCACTTCTTCCAGGTCTCTGCTTAGCGCTTCCCTTTTCAAATGTCCCCTCACCTACTCAAACTGAAATGTTACCCCTAGTCACACTGTCCTTCCTGTTCTATTTTCTTCATGGTACTTCTTACCACTTGGAATATTAAATTCATGTGTATTTTATTTTGCTTTTGTCTCTCCACTAGACAGTACACTTTGTGAAAGCGGGGGTTTTGCCTGTTTTGTTCACTGCTCTATTCCAGTACCTAGAAAAATGCCTGGCATTTACGGGGCTCTCAATTGATATTTGTTGAATGAATGAACAAACATTGGACTGTTTATATTGTGACTGATGGTATAAATGACCAATTTTGATATTTGCTACCTTCTACTGACTATATTTGTTTACTTTCTGGACTATAGTGTTACGAATATTGTCTAATTTAACTGTTATGATAGCTATATGAGAAGAAAATAGTGTAATCCTCATTTTAGAGTTGAAGAAATCCTAAAGCTTAGACAAATTAAATAACATTCCCAAAGTCAAAAAGCTGACAATTAGAATCATTCCTTTACAGGTAGATTCGATAACCAAAGTTTGTTTAAAATCATTGTTTTAGTGATTCTTTGGGTCTTGTAGTTTTTTTCAGAGGGATTTCCAATTACTGGGGGAAGAAAAAAACCTTAAAAATACGGTCAGCTATGTTTTAAGGGAAAGGAGAGATAAGGCCCATGGGATTTGAAGCGTTGGGATACTGGAGATCAGACAACTCTCCTTTGTAATCTTTGCATTCTTATCTAAGGGTGCTGACCTTGAGGGTCCTTTGGGATGAAGAGCATGATTTTGGAGTCCTTTTCCAAGTGTGTAGGTCTGGCTAAATAGCTTCTCTGAGCCTTCTTTTCATCTTTAAATTCTAGTAACAGTGTCTACCTTAAGGGGGTATGGAGATGAAATATGTATATAAAATGCCTGGCATAGTTTCTGGCTCTTGGGAGCTTGATTTCTCCTGTCCCCTGCTCTTGTCTTCCTCCCTTCAGCTGCAAGGGACCAGAAATCCAAGTTTTTTTAAAGATTTTAATTATTTATTAGAGAGAGAGCACAAGCAGCGGGGAGAGGCAGAGGGAGAGGGAGAAGCAGACTCCCCGCTGAGCAGGGGGCCTGGTGCAGGGCTTGATCCCAGGACTCTGGGATCATGATCTGAGCCGAAGGTAGACGCTTAACTGACTGGGGCACCTGACTGACTGAGCCACCCATGTGCCCCAGGGTGATTTTTTTTCTTGACAACTTCCCTCCAGATAAATAATCTCATATGTTAAGCTGTTTTCTGGTAGTATGTAGGCAATCAAGGTACCTTTTATAATTTGCATGTCATTTTGTTTTATCATTGCAATTCAAGGAGATATTCATGGGCTTTGTTAGTAAGTGTTGTGCACATATTGCCTTCACAAACCTTTGGGTCTGATTCCTGCTTTTTTGTAATTGAATGGTCATGAAAACTGAGTATCAATAACTAGGAAGCCCTCTTTACTTTGTTTCTTATATCCTTCTCCCCATGTTCCATGAAATACCAGATTTTTTTTTAAGTCAGTGACATGTTTGCTAACACATACAGGTTTAGATGCTTACTAGAATTTCTTAAGTACCATCTTATAATTTCTATAATTTTCACCATGTCCACAGAATAGTAGTGTCATGCACAGATTCAGAGAAAAGGGTTTCCTGAATCAACGAGTAATTGAGGTAGGAAAAAAAAAAACAAACAGGAATTTTTCAGTTCTTTCTCTGAAATTAAACAGTACAGCATTTGATTTCTTTTTTTTTTTTTTTAAAGATTTTATTTATTTATTTATTTGAGAGAGAGAGAATGAGAGACAGAGAGCACGAGAGGGAAGAGGGTCAGAGGGAGAAGCAAACTCCCTGCCGAGCAGGGAGCCCGATGCGGGACTCGATCCCGGGACTCCAGGATCATGACCTGAGCCGAAGGCAGTCGCCTAACCAACTGAGCCACCCAGGCGCCCCCAGCATTTGATTTCTAACTGAAAAATTATTTACCAAGAAATGGGGAACAGATTAAGAGAAATATAACCAACTTCCAGTGAAAGATGTCTGAGCATCCTTCTCAATTATATGCTGATCTTTTCCTCCTCTTAATACCCTCTTATATGTCATATAATGAAGCAATAAAAATGTTTATTATTTAAATATTAATTATGGACTTAACTGGAAGGTATATAATTTAAAGATAAATTAACTAATCCCAAGTAATGATATAATTATATTGGAAGGGGCAGTGGGAGTAAAAGAGAACTAATTCCTTATTTGTCATTATGGAAAATATGTAATGTCAAAAATGGATGAATCAAGTAATTGCAAGAAAAGCTTTTTATGTGGACTATAGGGGACACTACTGGACGAAACAGCCACAAGAGTTGAAAGTTGTTGATGCTGGTCGAGGAAGGGTGAGCCAGTGAACTACTGCTTTTCATTTAAGTCTTATTGGGTATCACTGAATTGTTAATTATGTATGTATTATTTTGATTAAAAAAATAAGGGCTAAAATGGCAAGAGAAAAAGTAGAAATATAACCAGTCTAAGAAAGTGAAAAGACAACCCAAGAAAGGGAGAAAATATTTGCAAATCATATCTCTGGTAAGGGACTTGTATCTAGAATTATGCAATGAACTCTTACAACCCAACAATAAAAAACCAAATAACTTATTCAATAGGCAAAGGATCTGAGGAATCATTTCTTCGAAGATGATTGTTAAAGGGCCAATAAGCATGTGAAACGATGCTCAACATCATTAACCATCAGAAATGTAAATCTAAACCATGAGATAACGCTTCACATCCACTAGGATGCCCAGAATAAAAAAGGCAGATAGTAAGTATTGGTGAGGATGTAGAGAGATAAGATCTCTCATACATTGCTATGATTGTAAACTGGTACAGTCACTTTGGAAAACAGTCTGGTAGTTCCTGAAAAGGTTAAACATAGTGTTACCATATGACCCAGCAATTCTCCTCCTAGGTATATACCCAAGAAAAGTGAAAAACAGATGTCCACACAAAAACTTGGATGCAAGTGTTCATAGCATTATTCGTAATAGCCGCACGGTGAAAACAATCTAAATGTCCATCAACTGAAGAATGAATAAACAAACTGTGGTATATAGCCACACAGTGGAATATTATTTAATCACCAAAAAGAATGAACTACTGATATTTGCTACAACATGAATGACCCTTGGAAACATTATTTTAAGTGAAGGAAACCAATTACAAAAGCCACATCGTTTATGATTCCATTTATGTGAATATCCAGTTGTTAAGTCCATAGAAATAGAAAGTAGACTAGTAGTTGCTTAAGGCTGGCGAGAGAGCTGTTTTAGGGGAAATGAGGCATGACTCCTGATGAAGATGAGGTTTCTTTTTTTTGGGTGATAAAAATGTTCTGAAGTTAAATGTGGTGATGACTGTATACCTGTGAATATATTGAAAACCATTGACTTGTATACCTAAATAAGTGAATTGTATGGTATGTGAATGATATTTCAATAAAGCTGTTATATTACTATATATATAGATACAGATATATGGACATATCACCAATCAGTTACTGCTAAAAGAAACAGTAACTTTTATTTTTCTTTTAGTGAAAAATTTATTATTTTCTTTCTTCTGCTTTCAATTTATTACAGATAAAACCTGTAATTTAGGAAGGCAAAATTGTCATGGTATACATCATAAGTATCTTTTAAGGGGTTATTGGTTATTTTGTTTTTGTTTTTAATTCTGCTTAACACAAATCAAGTGTGACCTAACATTTGCATGACTAACAGCTTTCTCTCAGAGTATGCTGAGATGGTGGTTATGGGTGGCCCCAAATGCTTTTCATGTTGTCTGTTTTTAGTATACTATATACACAGACTTTCAGCTGCTGCCGCTGTTATCTTTGTTTGTGATTGAGAAGAAAAAGTCTGTGTGGTCTGCACTTCTTCATATACCGAATAATGTCTTGTTGGTTGGTGACTGAGATTCTTGCCTGAACTTCTTGTTCCCTCTTGAGTTTTTATGTGATGAATAAATGGCTATTTAAATTGAACTAGATTGTATTTGACTGCTGCCTCTATGGGTTCCCCCACTGGAGACAGATTTTATGAATTGTTCGCCTTAGGCTGCTTCAGAGGATGTTTTCTCACATTATTCTCAAGGGTACATATTTTGGTGCTTTCTTTCATTTTGTATATTTTTGTGTCTCCTGCCCCATTAGCTTCATGAAGAGTCCTTGCATGTGTCTTGTTGATAGTTGTCGTTTTGAGATGACTGACTAACTAACTGCCTGCCTGCCTTCCCTTTCTTTCCCTGCAGTGCTTTCGGTTAGGCTGTGCTAGGTCTCCGTTGAGTAAGTACTGGATTTGTGTATTTGTGTGTTAGATAAACACATCTCTTTTTCCACATTTGGTAGGCAAAATATCTTCCTAGTCTCGTGCACAGTATCTCACAAGTGGCATTCTGGCTGTGTGTACATCACTGGGGCTCCATGCCCTAGCTCCTTTGGCTTCCTTTTCTTAAGCTCTCTTTGCCTTCAGTTCATTCAGTTGCTGTCCACATGGAGCAATGAGAAGTGTGGTGCTTATGCATTTCTCCTACGGTTGTTCTTAGAGCATGTAACTGTTGGATTAAGTCCAAAAAATTGTTTTCAGAAAATAATTTGTATGTAATTCATGAAGTTTTATGCTGTCTTTGATATGTAAACATGCTTTCCATGCTGGGAAGGACCAGCTTTTGAGCACTGCTATTTGTTCATTTTATCGGAATACCATCTGTACCAAGCAAGCAGTAGCTTCTTGTTCCTTTTACAATGAATGTGTGAAAACCATCATCATCACCCCCTACATACACACACACATTCAAAATTCTTTTTGTACTTGGTATTTTTCAATTTATGCTCTGTTTTGAGTACATTTATGGCAATTTTACAACTAATAATTTTAGAGTACATCATAATTTACATGGCAGTTTTATATCCATTAATTCATTTTATTGTCCAACAGCCTTACAGGGTAGCTATTACTAATATCTCATTTTTATAGCTGAGAAAACATATGTGTGGTACACTTTTTTTTTTTTTTAAGATTTCATTTGTTTATTTGTCAGCGAGAGAGAGAAAGCACAACCAGGGGGAGTAGGAGGCAGAGGGAGAAGCAGACTCCCCGCTGAGCAAGGAGCTCAATGCGGGGCTCGACCCCAGGACCCTGGGATCATGACCTGAGCTGAAGGCAGACGCCCAACCAGCTGAGCCACCTAGGCATCTCCACTTTTTTTTTTTTTTAAAGATTATTTATTTATTAGAGAGAGAGAGCAGAGGGTAGGGCAGAAGAATAGAGGGAGAGGGACAAGCCGACTCCATGCTGAGCTCAGAGCCCAACAGGGGGCCTGATCTCAGGACTCTGAGATCATGACCTGAGCTGAAATCAAGAGCCGGACTCTCAACCGACTGAGCCACTGAGGCATCCCTGTGTGATAGACTCTTATGTTGACGCTTAATTAGACAGCCATTCCATCTCTTTATATGTCTTTTAAAAAATCTGAGTGCATAAGAAAATGATCTCTTTCCTACCATGTGATTTCTATAAATATATTCTCTGTTTTGTCAGAATAAATTTTTTACTATATTTTAGTTTCACTTCCAGTGTATTTCCATTCTTTTCTTGACCTGGTTCCCTTTTAGTTCGTTCTTTTCTTTTCTTTTCTTTTCGGGAGAGAGAGTGCCGGAGACCAGGAGATGGGTAGAGGGAGGGGCAGAAGCAGGCTCCCTTCTGAGCAGGGAGCCCCATCCCAGGACCCTGAGATCATGACCTGAGCTGAAGGCAGATGCTTAACCGATTGAGCCACCCAGGTGCCCCCCCCCCTTTTAGGTCTTACAATAGGGCGATTCTCTGTTTCTTTTGAAGCATCACTAAACTACAGAGTAATAATCATGGTGATATTATACATTATGAAGTGTTTTCAGACTTCTTTCACACCTAAATAACTTTGCTCTATCTTCACAACAGTTATTTGAGATAAACAGAAAAAGTGCAAATTGCTTGTTTTTGCAAATTAAAAACTTGCAACTCAAAGTGTTAGCTAAAGTTTTTGTTTGTTCACAATCACATAACTAAGAAGTGTTAGGAACAGGAATACTCGGGCTTCTGGCCTAGGGTGGGACTCTTTCCACTGCTGTTAGGACCCTGCATGTGCCTCCTGGTATCATGTAATGCACACTTAACCAGATTTCTTTCATACTTTCCTATTGCCAACCATTTACTCAGAATTCAATCCAGAGTAGCAGTTTCTCTTACTGCTTTGAAAGACTTCTATAAAAAGAAATTGTCAACAAGGCAGGTCAATAATTTGCCAGATGCTCTGTATTTAGCAGAACAAGTCTTTGAACAGTTGTCTCTACTCATTGCTCTTTTGCTGTGTGTCTATTTTGTAATCTGTATCAAGACTGTCATATATGGATGGGTTTCCTAGGGCTGCTATTACAAATTACCACTAAATGGGTGGCTTAAAACAACAGAAATTTGTGCTCTCACACTTCAGAAAGGCAGAAGTCCAAAATCAAGGTGTTGGCAGAATTGGTCCTTTTTAGAAGCTCAGAGGGAGAATCTGTTCCATTCCCTCCCCTAGCTTCTGGTGGTCGCCAGCAATCCTTGGTGTTCCTTGGCATGCAGCTGCATAATTCCAGTCTCTGTCTGCTTCTTCATATGGCTGTCTTCCCTCTGTGTCTGTGTCTGCACATGGCATTCTCCTCACTGTGGGTGTCTGTCTCTCCTCAGCTTCTAAGGACACCAGTCAAATTGAATTAATACTCTATTCCAGTATGACTGCATGTTAATTTACATCTTAATTACATCTGCAAACACACTAGTTGACCCTTGCACAACACGGGTTTGAACTGTGCTGGTCCACTTGTGGATTTTTTTCAGTAAATATATAAACTGACAGTATCAATGAGTACAGTACCGTAAACGTATTTTCTATTCCTTACGATTTTCTTTTTTTAAAGATTTTTATTTATTTTTTGACAGAGAGAGAGACAGCGAGAGAGGGAACACAAGCAGGGGGAGCTGGAGAGGAAGAAGCAGGCCTCCCGCCGAGCAGGGAGCCCGACGTGGGGCTCTATCCCAGGACCCTGGGATCATGACCTGAGCCGAAGGCAGACACTTAACGACTGAGCCACCCAGGCGCCCCTCCTTATGATTTTCTTAATAACATTTTCTTTTCTCCAGCTTACTTTATTTATAAGAATACGGTATATCAAACATATAACGTACCAAATATGTGTTAATCTACTGTTGATGTTATTGGTAAGGTTTCTGGTCAACAGTAGTAGGCTATTAGTTAAGGTTGGGGGAGCTCAAAAATCATATGTGGATTTTCAGCTGCACAGGGAGTCAACTTGTCTTTTCACTTTCCTATTAGTGTCTTTTAATGATTACAATTCTTGGTTTTTAGAATGATCTCATTTTTCCTTAGTGAAGAATCCTTTTGGTGAATTCTTTAAATAATCTTTTTCTTTAAACCCCAGGGTCATGAAGATTGCCTACCGTATTATTATTTAAGAACTGTTTGATTTTGGGGCACCTGGGTGGCTCAGTCTGTCAAGTGTCTGCCTTTGGCTCAGGTCATGGTCCCAGGGTCCTGGGATCGAGCCCCGCATTGGCGGGGGAGTCCCTGCTCAGTGGGAGGCCTGCTTCTCCCTCTCCCACTCCCCCTGCCTGTGTTCCCTCTCTCACTGTCTCTCTCTCTGTCAAATAAATAAAATCTTTAAAAAAGAAAAGAACTGTTTGACTTTACCTTTTATATTTACCTAGATCACTCTAGCCTACCCAGATTGATTTTTGTGTAATGTAGATAGGAATCAAGATGCATGTTTTTTCTTTTCTTTTTTTTTTTTAAAGATTTTATTTATTTATTTGACAGAGAGAGAGAGAGCGAGAGCAGGAACATAAGCAGGGGGAGTGGGAGAGGGAGAAGCAGGCTTCCCGCGGAGCAGGGAGCCCGATGCGGGGCTCGATCCCAGGACCCTGGGATCATGACCTGAGCCGAAGGCAGACGCTTAACGACTGAGCCACCCAGGAGCCCCTCATGTTTTTTATTTTAATTTAGATATCTAGTTGACCCAGTACTGGTTCTTTTTCTTTGTTTTTTTGATAAAATTATTTTTTCTCATTGCTTTACTTCTGTGTGTCATAAATCAAGTATACACGTACATGTGGGCTGTTTCTCAACTCTGTGCTGTTGTATTGTTCTGATTTTTTCTCCTTGTGCCAATACCACAGTCTTCAGTCCTGGAGCTTTTTAAAAGTCTTGACGTCCAGTGGAATCAGGTCTTCCATTTTCTTCTTCTTCAAGATTATTTTAGCTGCTGTGGCTCTTTGCATTTCCATATAGATTATAGCATCAATTTGTCCAAGGGCGCCTGGGTGGCTCAGTTGTTAAGCATCTGCCTTCAGCTCGGGTCATGATCTCAGGGTCCTGGGATCGAGCCCCGCATCGGGCTCCCTGCTCGGCGGGAAGCCTGCTTCTCCCTCTCCCACTCCCCCTGCTTGTGTTCCCTCTCTTGCTGTGTCTCTCTCTGTCTAATAAATAAATAAAATCTTAAAAAAAAAAAATTTAGCGCTCAAGCTCTCAGGGTTTTATAGTTTTCTGTGATTCATCTTGTATATCTATTATATTTATTCTTAGTTATTTGATATTACTTGGTACAATTGTAAATGGCATTTTTTTAAGTTTTACTTAATAATTATTTGTTCTCTGGGATATAGAAATACAGGTGGCCCTTTTATATTCACCTTATATCCAGCAACTTTGATAAACTTACTGATTAATTCTGATAATTTGTCTCTAGGTTCTTTTGAACTTTCTATGGAAAGGTTCATATCATCTACAAATAATGACAGGTTTGTATTTGTTTGATAGAAATATAATTGAGTCATGTGTGATTTTAAATTTTCTAGTAGCCACATTAAAAAGTAAAAAGAAACAGATGAAATTAATTTTAGTAATATATTTTATTTAACTAAAATACCAAAATATTATTTCAACATGTAACAATTAATTAAATTATTAATTATATACATATATAATGTATAACATACATACTCCAGGATCATGATCTGAGCCACCCAGGTGCCCCTGTATGTATGATTTCTAGTGGAGTCACTGAAGAAGACTACTGTCATGATCATATATAAGTACCAGGGAGAGATTAGATTTTCAAGGAAGGTTTTACTGCAAAGGTGTCATTTGAATGTCTTGAACTATGAATATAAATTTGCCAGGTGAACAAAATAGGCAAAGAGAATAACATGTAAAATTGTGATGTTATATAAGAGTAGAATTTGTTCAGGGGCGCCTGGTTGCCTCAGTCAGTTGTGTGGCTGACTCTTGATTTCAGCTCAAGTCATGATGTCTGGGTCCTGGGATCAAGCCCTGCATCAGGCTCCCTGATCAGCCGGGAGTCATTTTCTCCCTCTCCCTCTGCCCCTTGCCCCTCCCCCTGCTCATGCGCTAGAGCTCGCTTGCTCTCTCTCTCAAATAAATAAATAAATAAATCTTTAAAAAAAAAAGGTAGAATTTGTTCAGAGGCTTGCATATATTTCACTGTGGTTGGAGGATAGTTAGTTGTGTGAGAGAGTTAGGTGACTGGCTAGCAGTTCTTCACCAGTTCCCTGCATTATGAGTAATTTTTAGTAGTGGTAGTTCACATGTTCCTTAGGGTAAATTTCCAGAAGTGTAATTGCTCGGTCTAGTAGAATAAATATATTTCCCAATACATCCAGTGAATCTCAGGGTCTGAACTAATTTACACTGCCCCTAGCAAATATGATGGTTTCAGTGCATTGTCAACTGCTATAATCAGTGTATTTGTAATGGGCTAACTTTGTTGTATTTTGTTGATTACTGGTAAGGTTTAACAGTTTTTCTTATCAACAGTGAATACATTACTTCCATCTAGTTCTCAGATCTCATTCAGGCTTTCCAGTTGTCCCAGTGACATTCTTTACAGCAGGAAGATCCAGTTCAGGATCAGGCTTTTTTGCATCCCGGTCTTCCCTTTTCTTTGGAGGAAAAGACATTTTCTTGACATTTTTGAAGATTATACGTTGATTGTTTTGTAGAATGTCTCCCAATTTGGTTTTGTCTGTTTCCTCATGATTAGATTCAAGCTCTCGATCTTTGGCAGGAACATAACTTCTTTGTTGTTGTTGTTTTTATTTATTTTTTAGAGAGGGAGGGATGGAGGGAGAGAGAGAATCTTTTTTTTTTTTTTTTAAGATTTTATTTATTTATTTGACAGAGAGAGAGACAGGGAGAGCGGGAACACAAGCAGGAGGAGTGGGAGAGGGAGAAGCTGAGCAGGGAGCCTGATGCAGGGCTTGATCCCAGGACGCTGGGATCATGACCTGAGCCGAAGGCAGACACTTAATGGCTGAGCCACCAGGCACCCCAGATCTTTTTTTTTTTAAAGATTTTTATTTATTTGAGACAGAGAGGGAGCACAAGTGGGGAGGAAGTTCAGAGGGAGAGGGAGAAGCAGACTCCCTGCTGAGCAGGGAGCCCAACATGGGGTTCGATGCCAGGACCCCAGGATCATGACCTGAGCCGAAGGCAGACGCTTTACCAACTGAGCCACCCGGGTGCCCCTCTGTAAACGTTTCTTTTTTTTCCCCTTTTTTTCTATATATTTTTTTCTTTTTATTATTATTAACATATAATATATTGTCTCAGGGGTAGAGGTCTGTGATTCATTAGTCTTATACAATACACAGCACTCCCCACAACACATACCCTCCCCAGTGACCATCACCCAGCCACCCCATCCCTCCCACCCCCCTCCATTCCAGCAACCCTCAGTTTGTTTCCTGAGATTAAGAGTCTCTTATGGTTTATCTCCCTCTCTGGTTTCTTGTTTCATTTTTACCTCTCTTCCCCTATGATCCTCTGCCTTGTTTCTCAAATTCAACATGTCAGTGAGATCATATGATAATTGTCTTTCTCTGATTGAGTTATTTCGCTTAGCATAATAACCTCTAGTTCCATCCATGTCATTGCAGATGGTAAGATTTCATTTTTTGATGGCTACATAGTAGTCCATTGTATATATATACCACATGTTCTTTATCCATTCATCTGTCGATGGACATCTGGGCTCCTTCCATAGTTTGGCTATAAGCAGGCTCCACGCCCAGTGCGGAGCCCAGTGTGGGGCTCAGTCTCATGACCCTGATCATGACCTGAGCCAAAATTGAGAGTCTGATGTTGAACCAACTACGCCACCCAGGTGCCCCGAGAACATCACTTCTCATTGCATCCCCTCAAGAGGTACAGGACTTGGGTTAGTTCACTTTGATCATTTGATCAAGGTGGAATCTGCCAGGTTTTACTACTATTAAGTTACCTTTTTCTTTTGGAATTTATGTGGGTTGGGGGAGAAGACTTACCCAGGGTCATTACACTGTGAAACCCCTTCCAAGGCCAGCACTTTTCAAGGTCTGTTTCCCTGTTGAAAACTCCTAGCCCACTGAGCACAGACAGCAGTGGTAAGAAGAGGGAGCATGTGAACATGCAGGGACCAGCCAGTACCATCTGTGCAAGGCCCCGCCGGCTGGCTCCACGGCACCCACTTGTTACTCTGCAGCCCCTTGACATTTTTAGGCTTGCTGACAATCCTCCTGCCCTGTAACCATAATTGCTTGTTCGAGAAAATGTTGGAGAGAAAAATATTTACCAAAATAACTGCACCACACCCTAACTCTCATCTCTGGTGTCTGGCTCTTGTCTGCTCTGCCTGTATTTTCACCCTACATTGGGACCAGATGTCTCTACGTTGTTCCAGGGATTTCTGTCCCTATGTAAACACAAATGAATTCTTTGTTTAGTATAGGTTCATACTATACATACTGTCCAGCAACTTGCTGTTTTTAAAATGGCTGATTACCATGATTGATTACATATGAAGGTAGTTTGGATTTAACAAAATACAGCTTTAATATATACATGTGTATGTGCGTGGTTTCTATATCCTTTTTACACTGAGATGTCTGCATATTATTGTCTTACCTCAAATATAATTTTAAGTTAGTGATAGGGTAGATAGAGTGCAGTTGTTAGTGTTCTGTGAAGCACTTAAAAAAAAATTTTTTTTTTCTAAAGATTTTATTTATTTGCGAGAGAGAATGAGAGACAGAGAGCATGAGAGGGAGGAGGGTTAGAGGGAGAAGCAGACTCCCTGCTGAGCAGGGAGCCCGATGTGGGACTCGATCCCGGGACTCCAGGATCATGACCTGAGCCGAAGGCAGTCGCTTAACCAACTGAGCCACCCAGGCGCCCTGTGAAGCACTTTTTAAAAAAATATTTTATTTATTTGAGAGAGTGAGAGCACACAAGCAGAGGAGAGGCAGAGGGGGAGGGAGAGAATCTCAGGCAGACTGCGCGCTGAGCACGGAGCCCGATGTGGGGCTCCATCTTACAACCATGAGATCACGACCTGAGCTGAAGCCAAGAGTTGGACACTTAACCTACTGAGCCACCCAGGTGCCCCTGTGAAGCACTTGATAATTGCCCTCTTTGGTTCTTTTAGGTTGTTATCAACCTAAAAATATTATGTTATGAACCTAAAAATACATCTTTTAGGTTGTTATCGACCTTTTAAATATTATGATACTGAAATAAATATCTTTATAGATAAAGTGTTTAACATTTATAGATCATTTTCGAGGATGGATTTACAGAATGGATCAAATAGATAAATAGGTCAGAAGGATCAACATTTTTGATTCTTAACCATGTAGAGGAGGACTTGGAACATAATAGGCATCGAATAAATGATTTTTGTTTGGATGAACAAATATTACAAAAATTACTTTCCAATACGGATATACCAATTTTCATTCCTACTGACAATATGAGATTGTTTTCCCACACCATCTTGTACTTACCTTATTTTGATGATTTGTGATCAGAAGAATTCTATATCTATCTTGAAAAAAATGCTATCGGATAATATATGTTTCTCTTTTTATTTTCACCTACTGGATAAATGGACATATGTTTTCTTACAGGACTGAATTTGCGCTTAACGAAATCATGTCCTCTGGAGGTGCTGAAGATGATATCCCACAGGGAGAGAGGAAAACAGTTACAGATTTTTGTTATCTTCTGGATAAGTCTAAGCAGTTGTTCAATGGATTAAGGTTAGTGGACTCTTGATGCCTTAAACTCTTCTGTATTTTTTTCCATGGCTGGTATGTGGTAAGTTTCTGAAAGTTATGGGTAGACTGTTTTATAAATACCTGTATTAGAGGTTATCATGCTTTTTTCTTTGACACACTTGATTCTCAGATGAAAAAACAATAGGAGAAAGGATAATTCCTATTGTTTTATTCAAGTTGAGAAGAACTATTTTGTTAGATGGTTTTATATACATTGTTCGACATCATACCTGATTTATATCTGATTTTACACATTGGGGTATTGAAGTTAATGTATCTTTTAAGAAGACATTTACAATTATAAGGATAATTACAGGATCATCAAATGAATCCTCCTGACCACTATCTAAAGCTATACTTTCAATTACTTTATCCCTGTATTCATTTAATTTTTTTAAGATTTTATTTATTTTGAGAGAGAGAGAGAGAGCATGAGCAGGGGGTATGTATAGAGGGCGAGGGAGAAGCAGACTCCCCGCTGAGCAGGGAGCCTGATGAGGGGCTCTTTCCCAGGACTCTGGGGTCATGACCTGAGCCTAAGGCAGATACTTAACCGACTGAGCCACCCAGGTGGCCCTAATTTTTTTTAATAAAACTCATTACTATCGTGAGCGATCTTATTAATTTGCTTTATAATGTCTTCCTACCTAAAATTAAATGTTCGTAAGAGCAGAACCCTGTTTGTCACAGTTTCTGTAGTATGTAAGCCAGGGTTTGGCCCATTGCAGATGCTTCATAAACATTTGTTTGTTTGTTGTTTTTTTTTTAAGATTTAATTATTTATTTGACAGAGTGAGACAGCGAGAGAGGGAACACAAGCAGGGGGAGTGGGAAAGGGAGAAGCAGTCTTCCCGCTGAGCAGGGAGCCCAATGCGGGGCTTGATCCTAGGACCCTGAGATCATGACCAGAGCCGAAGGCAGTCGCTTAGCCAACTGAGCCATCCAGGCGCCCCTTCGTAAACATTTGTTAAATGAAGGATTCCAAAGACAGTGTTAACTCCTACACTCTGCTGCTGCCTATTTTGTGCTACAGAAGAATCTTTGAGATCTGCTTTTGCTTTTGCTAATAATCAGATTAATTTCATCTTTTTAAAGAATTATTTTCATTATTAAAATTCAAAAAATGAATTTTAAAGCCTAGGTTTTAAGTCTTCTTTTTTTCCCCTGGAATATCATAAATCTTTAAAATTTTTAAAAAAATTTTAACAAGATTTTATTTATTTCTTTGACAGAGAGTGACAGTGAGAGAGGGAACACAAGCAGGGGGAGTGGGAGAGGGAGAAGCAGGCTTCCTACTGAGCAGGGAGCCTGATGTGGCTGGATCCCAGGACCCCGAGATCATGACCTGAGCCAAAGGCAGACGCTTAACAACTGAGCCGCCCAGGTGCCCCGGAAATCTTTAAAATTTACCTGTTTAGACTTTTTTCTTCTTTGGTCGCCAGTATTATCCAGGTGAACCTTATTTATTCAGCATTTACTTGAGCCCCAGTATGTGCCACATTCTGTATTGGGTACAGATAATTTAAAGATAAAACTACCAATCCCTGCCATCAAATAGTCTGTGACGAAATTAGAAAAACACAAATCTGTAGCCTCAGATTTAGCATATCTGTTAAGCAAATTTCCCACACACCTCTGTGTACTTGTTGAAATTAAGGCAAATAAAAACGTTAAAGTGGTAGTAGATTTAAAGAGTGAGAAGGCGTTTAAAAGTTTGCATGAAAATCCTTTGTGACTCCCAAACTCTTTTATTCTCAACTCTTAAAACATTAACAAGGTTATAGGAGCTCTGACCACTTCCCCTCCTCCTCCTTCTTCTCCCCTTTTTCCCTTCCCCCTCCTCCTCTCCCTTCTAATTTATAGAGCTGTATTTCATATAATAAAATTCACCCAAAGTTTATAGTTAAGTGGTTTAGTATCCTTACAGAGTTGGGTACTATCAGCACCATCTAATTTTAGAACATTTAATCATCCCCAGAAGAAACCTCATACCCCTTAGCTGTGACTACCCCCTTCCCCAGTCCTCAGCCCTTGGGACCCGACCACTAATCTACTTTTTGTATCTATGGATTTCCCTATTTAGGATATTTCATATAAAGAGAATCATACAATGTGTAGTCTTTTGGACTGGCTTCTTTCATTTAACATGTTTTTCAGGTTCATCTAGTAACATGTATCAGTACTTCATTCCTTTTATTACCGATTAATATTCCATGTATAGATTTACCACACTTTGTCTATCTAATCATCAGTTGATAGACATTTGAGTTATTTTGCACTTTTTGGCTGTTACAAATAATACTGCTATGAACATTTTTGTACAGGGTTTTGTGTGGACATATGTTTTTAGTTCCTTTGAGTGCATACTTTGGAGTGAAATTACTGGGTCATATGGTACTCTATGTTTAACCTTTTGAGGAACTTCCAGACTTTTTCAAAGAGGCTGCACGCCCAGCAGTGTATGCAGTTCCAGTGTCTCCACATCTCACCACACTTGTTATTGTCTTTGTTTTAAGATTTCATTGTTTTTTAAGTTTTTTTAAAAATTTATTTAAGTAATCTCAACACCCAACTGGGGCTCGAACTCACGACCCCGAGATCGAGTCACATGCTCTTCTTTTTTTTTTTTTTAAGATTTTATTTATTTATTTGACACAGAGAGAGAGAGTGAACACAAGCAGGGGGAGTGGCAGGCAGAGGCGCAGGCTCCCCAAAGAGCAGGGGGAGCCCGATATGGGACTCGATCCCAGGACCCCGGGATCATGACCTGAGCCGAAGGCAGTTGCTTAACCAACTGAGCCATCCAGGCGCCCAAGTCACATGCTTTTCTGACTGAGCCAGCCATGTGCCCCTTTAAGATTTTATTTTATTTATTTTTTTATTTTAAGTAGGCTCCATGCCTGACATAGAGCCCATTACGGAGCTTGAACTCATGACCCTGAGATCAAGACCTGAGCTGAGATCAAGAGTTGGATGCTCAACTGACTAAGCCACCCAGGTGCCCCAAGATTTTATTTTTAAGCGATCTCTACACCCATCATGGGGCTTGAACTCACAACCCTGAGATTGAAAGTCGTATGCACCACTGACTGAGCCAGTCAGGCACCCCTATTGTCTGTCCTTTTGATGAGAGCCATTCTAGTGGGTGTGAGGTGGTATCTCATTGTGGTTTTGTTGTATTTCCCTAGTGACTAATGATGTTGAGCATCTTTTCATGTGTGTATTAGCCAAATGTCTTTTTTCTTTTTTGGGGAGGATAGAGCGAGCTCAAGTTGAGGGGAAGGAGGGCCAGAGGGAGAGATAGAATCTCAAGCAGGCTCTACACCCAGCGTGGAGCCCAACGCAGGGCTCATCTCACGACCCTGAGATCATGACCTGAGCCAAAATCAAGAGTCGGATACTTAACCGACAGAGCCACCCAGGCATCCCAGCCAAATGTCTATTCTTATCCTTTGATCATTCATCAGATTGGGTTATTTATCTTCTTAAGTTATAGTTGTTTTGGATATAAGTCCTTCGTGAGATGTAATGATTTACAAATGTATATTTTTCCATTCCTTGGGCTGTCTCTCCACTTTCTTAATGGTGTCCTTTGAAGCAGAGAAGCTTTTATTTTAGTAAAGTCCCACTTGTTATTACTCTCTTTCATTGTTTGTACTTTTAGTGCTGTGTCTAAGAAATCATTGCCTAACCTGAAGTCATCAAGATTTATTCCGGTTTTGTTCTTTTATGCTGCTCATTCATATTTAGATCTGTGAACCATTTTTAGTTAATTTTTGTGTATGGTGTGAGGTCTTAGACATTTTTAAAATCAGAAAACATATTTTTTCAATTGATTATTGCATTTCTTTCATATTTTTCTTTCTTGTTCCTTGTTCTCCCTCCTTGCTTATACTTGTAATGCTTAGATTGAATATTCAGCCCAAACCCTGTGCAACAATCTAGTCTCTCTTCATTTTCATCTCTATTCCTTTTTTCATCACTTTCAGAAAATGTCTCTGAAATTTGTCCACTAAATGCCATATTTCTTTTTTTATTCATTTACTATTTATGAGACATATTTCATCTTGTCATTTCATATCAGCACTTTTTGCTATACTGCTTTTCAAAAACTAGGTATTACATATTTGACCCAAAGTTTACTAGCTTCTCTATATATTCTTATTTGAATATAAGAATGAGTATAGTATGAGTATGTTTTCACTCAGTAGGTCTGAGAAGCATAATGAATTTAGCAATGGCATTTCCCTTCTTAAAAAAGGAATTATTTTCCTAATCTGATTCTGAATTGTAAATGAATCATAAAGTTCAAGTAATCTCCTGCTAGAGATTCTCTGCCTGGTTAAAATCACTGTAACTACTACAACAGTAACAGTAACACATACATTTCCACATAGCACCCTACAGTTTGTAAATCACTTTTTTTTTTTTTAAGATTTTATTTATTTATTTGACACAGAGAGAGAGAGAGAGATCACAAGCGGGGGTGGGCAGAGGGAGAGAGGGAAGCAGGCTCCCGGCCGAGCAGGGAGCCCGATGCGGGGCTCGATCCCAGGACCCCGGGATCATGACCTGAGCCGAAGGCAGACGCTTAACGACTGAGCCACCCAGGCCCCCGGAAATCACTTTTAAGTACATCTTTATCTTTAGGCCACATGATGACAGTATCTATAGTATCCAAAACCCCTCCTAACTAGGAGTGCCTGCATGGCTCTGTTGACTGTCCCAACTCTTGATTTTGGCTCAGGTCATGATCTTGGGGTCATGAGATCGAGCCCTGCATCAGGCTTTGCACTCAACAGGAGTCTGCTTGAGATTCTTTCTCTCTCTCCCTCTGCTCCTCCCCCTGCTCGCATGCACATGTGCGCACTCTCTCTCTTTCTCTCTAAAATAAATAAATAAATCTTTAAAAAAAAACAGCTGCTAACTAGAATTGAATTGTTTCATTTCACTCTTTTTTTGAAATGTTTCGATTGTGCAAATGTATTTTACCAGCTCAAATAGGTCTCATTTTGATCTTTTTTTTTAAGTGCCATTTTAATGATCACACTGATTTTATTTTGATTTTATTTTATTTAGTTTTAAAGTAATTACAGAGTAAAATTGAGTCTGTGGGGATGGTAGGAAACCCTAATACATGGAGAAAGTTGTGTGAGATATAATCTTTAGGACTTATTTATTCATTGTTACAGAAATTTATTATAATATGCCTATGATGCCTATTTCAGTTTAGTTCTTGAGCACTTGAAACTATATCCGTTCAAGAATTAATCCTTTGGGGGCGCCTGGGTGGCTCAGTCGTTAAGCATCTGCCTTCGGCTCAGGTCATGATCCCAGGGTCCTGGGATCCAGCCCCGCATTGGGCTCCCTGCTCTGCGGGAAGCCTGCTTCTCCCTCTCCCACTCCCCCTGCTTGTGTTCCCTCTCTGTGTCTCTCCCTGCCAAATAAATAAATTAAAAAAAAAAAAAGAATTAATCCTTTGACTCTTGTTCTCTAAAATATTCAGTATATAAAGACACAGGTCCCACCAGTTTGAAATCTCCCTTCTTCATTTGTTAAGTCAGTAATTTTGTCAGTATATGTGTGTAACTTGCAGGTATCATAAATTGCTACCTAGAAAGCAGTATTTTCTATACTAATATATTGATTGCCTCCCGGATGTGGAACAGTCCTTTCTAAAGTGCTATTTTAAAATTTGGCAATACTACTAATAATAAATTTTGGCCTAGAAGAATGGGTAAGCAAATTCATCAGGGGTTTATTTTCAGTGTTTTATGTGCAAGGCTCTCTTTATTTTAAACAGCCATAATTATTTCTATGGTAAGTGTGGTGAGTAAAGAATATATATATATATATATTTTTTATTATTTATTTGAGACAGAGAGAATGGGAGAGAGAGAGCACATGATAGGGGGGAGGGTCAGAGGCAGAAGCAGGCTCCCTGCCGAGCAGGGAGCCCGATGCGGGACTCGATCCAGGGACTCCAGGATCATGACCTGAGCCGAAGGCAGTCGCTTAACCACCTGAGCCACCCAGGCGCCCATAAAGAATATATATTATCTGAATGCTTTTGGGTTGCTGTTCGAGAGGAAATGTGGCTAGTGGGCATAGGTCAATAGTTCCTGAGAGATTAGTACTTAGACTCCCTTCCTTTTTCTTCTCACTTTTTAAGAAAGTCTGTTTTACATATACACACAAACATAGAATAATACAGATCTATTAAAAAGATTTTGGTGGATATGTAAATGAAAGGTATATGGTATATGGTTAAATGATACATGGTTAAATGAAAAACCATAAATTGTAAAAACAGTGTGCTCTTTATGATCTTGATTTATCAAAAATTCTATATTTCATTGATGTTCTATATACCATATTAACTCTTAGTGGGGACTGTTTGCTCTTAGTGCCTAGTTCAGTCCCTAACCAAAGACCAAATATATTTGGGGGCTGATTTTCTCAAGTGTCTGGTACGTGTAGGGTATCTATTTTCTGTGCTTGTTTATATAAATGAAAGTGCTTTGTTCAGTATTACATCTTTTTTTTTATAATTTTTTTTATTATGTTAGTCACCATACAGTACATCATTAGTTTTTGATGTAGTGTTCCATCATTCATTGTTTGCGTATAACACCTAGTGCTCCATGCAATACATGCCCTCCTTAATACCCATCACCGGGCTCACCCATCCCCCCCACCCCCTCCCTCTAAAACCCTCAGTTTGTTTCCCGGAGTCCATAGTCTCTCATGGTTTGTCTCCCCCTCTGATTTCCCCCTCTGAGATCATGACCTGAGCCAAAATCAAGAGTCAGACACTTAACCAACTGAGCCACCCTTGTGCCCCCACTTTTTTTCTTGAGTTCACAAACTAGTTATTAAACTTACAGTGCAGTGTAATATGCTTTCAGACAAGTACACATATTATAAGTGTGGTTTTTTAAAAAGATTTTATTCATTTATTTGACAGAGAGAGACACAGCGAGAGAGGGAACACAAGCAGGGGGAGTTGGAAGAGGGAGAAGTGGGCTTCCCATTGAGCAGGGTCCTGATGTGGGGCTCGATCCCAGGACCCCGGGATCACAACCTGAGCCGAAGGCAGACGCTTAACGACTGAGCTACCCAGGCTCCCCTTTAAGTGTGTTTTTTACAAACAGAACACATCTGTGTGGTTTGTACTTGCATGAAGAAATAGAACACAGAGCACCTCAACAACACCCTTGTATTCCCTCTCACTTGGACTTTTTAAACTCCTTATGAGCAGAGCAAAAAAGTGCATTTCAGTACATAAAAGGCTTCAGAGTTTCTATATAATATCTTGGGTATAATAAGTTCCCTTTTTACTCTTGAAGGTGTGTCTTTCCACCTTATATTAAGTCATTCATCTAACTTGTCAGAGCCTTTTGATTTTCCTAGACATGAATATCTTAATGAAGTGTTTTTCTTGACTGAAAATATCTCCTTATATTATGTGCATAATAAATAAGTTCTTTCCACTCACTGTGTAAGAAAACATAGTCCAAGACAGTGAGAAATGGATAAAATGAGTGGTGTTTTTCTTTTAGTAGCTCTTGCATGTGGTTACAGTAGTAATGAAGTGAGAATAATGTTAGAAATATCTTTGAATACTGTCAGAAAATGATCAAAAGCCCAAGTGCTTGCAGGGTTCCAGTTACCATGGTGACTAAGACTGCTAGAGCAGAATGGAATATTTGCTGGGATTATATAAGGCAGCATCTTGAGACATGTATTTGAGATACACAGCTGTGTCTACCAGTGATATCCATGACCTCTGGTGCTTTGAGACAACAGAGGCCTCCAAATCACTGATTATTTGACTCTGGAGAAGCAAATACACATGGCCAAAATAAGTATGGGAGGTCATAAATATATATATACATATCGACAGAGAAGTACACCAAAGTAAAGTGTAATGGTGTTAAATAAAAATAACTGTAGAAATTATTTTGATTAAATATGCTCCCAGTATTTCAAATTAAAGAAGAAATCCCCTACAATGCTTTCTTGAAAAGCCTATTTTTAGGATGCCCTGGTTCCTAAATAGGAGAGGGTAACTGGGAAATTAAGGGTTTGCTCTCTTGTTTCCTTCCTCCCCTACCCCACCCCCTCCTTCCTCTTTCTTCCCTCTTTTTCTGCCCTTCTCTCTTCCTTCTCTTTTTTCCTCAAAAAATTAGTATTTTCCTAGAGGCAAGGTTTGCAAACTGGTAATAGTAAAGTATATGTGATTTCAGAGATGATACTTAAACTACCTGTACAAGCTTGTGATGAATGCTTTTGTTTTCTGTGGCTTACCACGCAAAAGAATTGCACATGCATTTGAGGTAGCCTGCCACCAGAGTATAACAGATATCTCGATCACGTGATCTAGGGAAGCAATGACTAATAAGAATTTAATATGAGCCACAAATGTGATTTTCTAGTAGCTGGATCTTAAGCATGTAAAAAAAAAAATAAGTGATGTATTTTGTTTGATCCAATATATCTAAAATACTTTATTTCAACATGTCATCAATATAGAAAAATTATTGAGATCTTTTACATTCTTTTTTTCATACTTAGTCTTTGAAGTACACTGAATATTTTATACTTATATACATTTCAGTTCAAATGGGCCACTTTTCAAGGACTCAGTACCCACATATGGCTCTTGGCTCAGGCAAAATTCCTCCCACTTTTAACTTCCATTCTCAGAATGGTCCACTGTGCTTTCTGGTGAATACATATTGGCTGTTTGGGGGGCTTCTCTTCTTTGCAGGTCCATCAGATGTCGTATTTGTTTCTTCTGTCTCTTCCTGTACAGATGCTAGCGGCCTGTGGATCTTTTGGCTGTTGGTGATTTGTCCCCACCCACCTGTGTTTGGGGACTTGAGAGATACTTTATTACTTACTGTGTTAGTTTGCTAGGACTATCATAACAAAATACCACAGATTGGGTGGCTTAAACAACAGAAATTTATTGTCTCACAGTTCTGGAGCCTAGAAGTCCAGGATCAAGGTGCCACAGGCTTGGTTCCTTCCAAGGCCTCTCTCCTTGGCTTGCAGATGGCCGTTTTCTTTCTCATATGGTCATCCCTCTATGCATGCGCATCCCTGGTGTCTCTGTGTGTGTCCTCATCTCCTCCTTATAAAGACTGTATTAGTGCCCCCCCAAAAGGCCTTGTTTTAATTTAATTACTATACTTCTTTAAAGGCCCTGTCTCTAAATGCACATTCTGAGGTACTGGGGGTTAGGACTTCAATATGTGAATTTGCAGGTGACATAGTTAGCTTATAACATAACACTTACTTTGCTGAAAATGTTGTTTGTAGGGTTTTGGTTTTATTATCTAGGGGTTCTGTCTGTTTTTGGAATGTATCTGAGTAAAGACTGTGCTGCTACACTTTCCCCAGAATCCAGAAAATCAGTGATTTAAATGCTATGCCAAAATTTTAAACTATAAAAGGATGAGTATATTTCTAATTAGTTCTTTCTGACCATCACAGTTCAGTATAACCTGACCTGAAACATTACTCTTTATGAAGATCTTAATTGTCAGGCCTGGCTAGGAACAGAAATAAGGCTTCTTCACCTTTTTAGTTGCTAGTGGGTGAGATCAAGGA
Source organism: Leptonychotes weddellii (assembly GCF_054177405.1). Lineage (NCBI taxonomy): Eukaryota > Metazoa > Chordata > Mammalia > Carnivora > Phocidae > Leptonychotes > Leptonychotes weddellii. The sequence goes on along the minus strand of NC_138382.1, from coordinate 71,374,071 downwards.
TTGGTAAGGGGGAAGATATTTGTGTTTACTTTTTGAGGTCTTCCAGGAGGAGTGTAAAGAGAAAAAGTAAAGATGTTTTAACAACAGTGGATTTCATGAAATCCTCCAAACAACCTCATTCACGTCTATTTTCTTGGTTTATAAGTGAGAAAGCTTTGGCAGATAAAGCAATAGCTTATGTTAATGGGATAGGTTCTAATTTGGGAATTGCTACTTCAGAGAAGTTCTTCCTCAATATGGGAGTTAGGATCCCAGAATTACAGGGGAGCTCTGATAGCCTCTTTTCTGGAGGTGACACAGGCAAATGCTCGACTGAAGGAATGGCTCAGTTAACTTCCTGGCTTCTTGTACTCATTCATCTCCTTGGTTCTCAGAGGAATTCATATCTGTCAAGCTCCTTTGGGTATCATCATACCTACAAAAGAGTCATGGATGTTTGGTGGGGCAAGGCAGCAACACCATAGAGGGGACATGGGATTTAAAACTTGACAATCTTTTTTTCCTACGAGCAAGGTGCCATTAGAAATAAATTTATTAATAGTTCCATTTCTAAATGTAAGAATTTTTATACTTCTGGAGCTGGTTCACAGGAGGAGGAGACACAATTCTATAGCTTTATTTGGCTTGGCAGGTCTAAATTCAAACTGGGGGTGATTATTCAAAGTTATTCAAATTCATAAACCATTATTAGGAATGGAACAATGTGCTGAGTGTCTTCTTTTTTTTTTTTAAGGTTTTATTTATTTGGTAGAGAGCGAGCACAGCAGGGGGAGCGGCAGGCAGAGGGAAAGGGAGAAGCAGACTCCCCGCTGGGCAGAGAGCCCAACGACGGTCTCGATCCCAGAACCCTGGGATCATGACCCAAGCCAAAGACAAGACGCTTAACCAACTGAGCCACCCAGGCACCCCTGCTAAGTTCCTTCTATGTGTCCGCACCATTCTAGGTACAGGGCTAGGAATAGAAGCAGGATACCAAGATAAAGAGGATGTCCACCTTCAACCTAATCAAGCACTCTTGTGCATTTTCTTTCAAACTCTCATTCAAAAAAAAAGCTTTGCTCCCTCCTCAGTAAACAAAAGGGTTGATATTGTGGTACCATTAAGGTATCCTCCCCTAAAGGAAACACTCAGCCTTAATAGCCTACACCTCTTGATACCCCCAGCATTTTCAAACTCACAGATCTATTCCTAAACCTAAACTTGGAAAACAGATATACCAGTCAGTGAAGAAAAGTGCCATTGTTAAAACAAGGAATTGCTCAATTGGCTTTGCAAGTCCCAAACACAGTTTTGTCTGGTATACAAATGAACACAGAGGCATGGATTGGAACAATGGTGTCACTGTAATACAGACCTCTCTGTGTAAATAAGAATATGTAATGGGACACTGTGCTCCTTGACTGAAAACCTTGTTCAGAGAAGTTGAGTTAGGCGTTTGACCACAGCTTTGGCCACAGCTTTGTTGGAGGTCAGTTGCATCCCATGACCTGGGAGAGCCCAGAGAGAGAGAAATTTACTGATGTAGAATCAAAATCTAGGTTGTTTTCCTTATGGGAGAAAGAAGAGAACATTAGATTAGGGGTTAGAAGGTTTGAATCTGAATCACAGCTCAACAATTTACTGATCATGAGTTCTCAGGCAACTCACTTAAGCTCCTTGATCCTCAGTGTGTGTGTGTGTATTTACATATACATATACATATACATATACATATACATATACATATACATATACATATACATATACATGCCCTGAAGAAGCCAAGCAGTTAAGGATGGGCTAAGGAAGGAGAAGCCAGTAGAAGAGAACAGAAAGAAGAGAGAATTATAAGACGGCACACCCCAGGGAGGACTGACATGAGGAGGACAAAAGAGTGGCTCTTGGACTGGAATGTTAGGTGTGGGTGGGCATCAGCGATCCTAGCTAATTCAGTTTAGTTAAGACAGTTGATTTATAGAAACCCAGAAGAGATTTCCTAAATTTTAACATCTCAGCATACATTGGAAACATCTCTGAGAACCAGGTTTAATCATTTGTACTACATTTCTTCCTACCATAGTCTCCTAACTTTTGTTGAGAGTTTAGGATTTAAAAAAAGAGCAGTTAAATGCCATACTTTGAATTTCCTCTAAAACTTTGGATGAAGAGTATGAGCAGCCGATTTAGAACATAGGTGCCTTTGCAAAAAGTGAAATATCAGGTCATTTAGCTTACAGGATAATTCACAGAGCCTCATTTAACTTAATTCTATGGACCATTGATTTCCCATCTCTAACATCAGTAATAATGACCAAATGATATATTCAGAGTTTAAAACCATAGTCAAGCTCTGAATAGTAAAGGAATTTGTCTAAAACCCTTTATAAAATACCTCAGTTAGTTTTAGACTCTAACAGAATTACAGTGGTTTGTGTATTAGCTTCTGTGACATGTCTCATTAGAGAAAGGGTGATCATAGGACTTACCCTTTAGGAAGTTAAAAAAAAAATTTTTAACTCTATGTTGAAAAAGAAATTCCTGTCATTATAGCTGAGTATTTAGACTACCGTGACAGATGTTCTAAATTCTTTTATGGGAAATAGTATAGAATTTAGCCAACATTGTTCAGAGCTATAAATCAGGAAATATTTGTACGCTTACTACTTATTGTCAGGCGCCTTGTTCTAGCCTTTTAGATCGCCTTCTTCGTGCTTTTAGTCCCTGTATAGAATTCCCTTCCTTAAAGCCTTTTATGCTGAACACCTGAAATTATATACGTCATCATGAAATAAAACACTGAATTCTAGTTCTGTTTTCTCAGTTAGCGGGGTATATTACTGAGGTTTATTAAATCCGTCAGTTTGGGAAACTCGGAGGAACTTGCAGGCACATGCTTACTTGAAAATCTGCCTAAAGACTTTACACAGTATCTGTAAAGAAGCCCCCAGGTGTTGTCAGTTTTCATGGAGGTGATGTTGCTGCTTAATGCTCTTATATAATAATACAGTCTTCCTAGCAGGAGCCACACGATAAGAGTCTTAAAGATTCTGGCAGCAACTTCAGTTTTAAAATATCTGATTAGCACTTTCTCACTAGGGGTACATGGAGACATTAAAAAAAAAATGAAAACTTGGAACAGATGTGGAAACTGGTATCTAGAGTTAACTTGTTTCTGTAATCTGAAATGAATTTCTCCTTATCGTAAGGATAATGGAAATGGATTTAAAAATGTAGTTACTAACTCATTCTAGTTATGTGTACCTGAAAATTTCACGTAGTCCCTTTGCTTTTTAATTCATTGTCTTAACATCCGGTAGAGAAATGCATATCTTTTTTCACTTGTTAACTCCACTTACAGAAATTTACCTTTTACTCATATGGCATAACTATTCAAGATTATTAGTATGAAGATGTTTATTGCAGCATTTTTATAACAGGGAATAACTGGAAGCAATATAAATGTCTGTTGGGAAGGAATTGGTTAAATAAATTGGTTATTATGTACTACATTTTACACAGTAAATGTTGATATGATTGTATATGCACTAAAAAACGCTGATATATTTTTAAATTTAAAGGGCATGTTAAGGCGCGCCTGGGTGGCTCAGTCATTAAGTGTCTGCCTTCAGCTCAGGTCATGATCCCAGCATCCTGGGATCAAGCCCAGCATCGGGCTCCCTGCTCAGTGGGAAGCCTGCTTCTCCCACTCCCACTCCCCCTGCTTGTGTTCCCTCTTGCTGTGTCTCTCTGTCAAATAAATAAGTAAAATTTTTAAAAAAGGGGCATGTTAAAATAAATATACAAATAATAAATTAAAAGGCATGTTATAGAACATTATATGTAGTTTTGATTCCATTTATGTAAAATAATAGAAAAACTCACATATTTACTTAAATGTATATAGAAAATGCATTCTTTTTTTAAAATTTTATTTTATTATGTTATGTTAATCACCATACATTACATCATTAGTTTTTGATGTAGTGTTCCACGATTCATTGCTTGCGTATAACACCAGTGCTCCATTCAATACGTGCCTTAATGGTGGTTATTTTGGGGGGCTAGAATTGAGGGGCAAAGCAAAAGGGTATTTTTTCTTGCTGTACAACATATAGCGTTTTTGTTTTCCAAGAGACTTTTCAAAATTGAGAAAGAAAGGAAAAAATATAAGATTTCTGTGATAGATTGCTTGTAAAAATCATTCCCTTCCCTGTATCCATGCCTGTGAGTCATCCCCTCCCACACTGACCCTGGACTCGGCCATGAGGATTGCTTTGGCCAATGGGACAGTGCAGACACGATGCAAAGAATCGAAAAGAATGATGCACATTAGAACTGCCCTCTCTGGGACACCTGGGTGGCTCAGTCGGTTAAGCATCTGCCTTCAGTTCAGGTCATGATTCCAGGGTCTTGGGATCAAGTCCTGCATCAGGCTCCTTGCTCAGCAGGGGGGTCTGCTTCTCCCTCTGCCTTCTCTGCCTGACACTCCCCCTGCTTGTGCTCTCTCTCTGACAAATAAGTAAATAAAATCTTAAAAAAAAAAAAAAAAGAACTGCCCTATCTTTTGCTGCTTTTGGGATCCTCATGGAAACTGAGCTAGCCTGTTGGATGACAAACATGTGACCCAGCACCCTGGCTGCCAGCCAGGCAACTGCCAGACATCTAAGGGAGGCCCTCCACCACTAGCTGTCCACAGTTGCTTAAGCGAGGTCTGGCTAAGACTTGTGCTACTGTTTTATTAGCTGATAATTGCCTTTGTTTCTCTTGCATATTATCTTATTTCTCTCTCTCTCTCTCTCCCTGATGATCACTTCTTTCTCTTTTGCCTATCCAGATCACTTTCTTCGAGCAGCTTTCCCTGACTACTCAAGCCCTCCAATGTATCTCTTTTCTACATCTCCTATTACTTTTACTTAGTCACATATAATTAAATACTTATGTGCTATTTTTTTTTTTAAAAGATTTTATTTATTTGACAGAGAGAGACACAGCGAGAGAGGGAACACAAGCAGGGGGAGTGGGAGAGGGAGAAGCAGGCTTCCCGCCGAGCAGGGAGCCCGATGCGGGGTTCGATCCCAGGGCCCTGAGATCATGACCTGAGCTGAAGGCAGACGCTTAAGGACTGAGCCACCCAGGCGCCCCACTTATGTGCTATTTTTTCTCTTTTTCCATATATGTGCTAGTCTTTTCTATCTAACTAAATAATAAGCTCCTTGATTGTAGAGATCATATTTCACATCACATTCTCTGGCCTTCATAATACTTAGCACTTGATAGAATTATATGTAGTGACCAGGTTTCCTCCTTCAAAAAACACCTTGCCTAACTGCAAGGCAAGTGTTAGCAATAGCAAGATACCCCACTAGGGCAAGAGAAAAGCTATAGAAACATAAGCTGTATTTGTTTCTGCTATCTTATTTCCATGAAATTATGTATCCTTTGTTAAGTAAGTTAAAAAATATATAGCAGGTTTATGTGTGTGTGTGGGGGGGAGTCTCTTTCTGCTAATCTCAAATATGTAAGTGTATTATACACTGTGCTACATATGTTTATATTAAACATGAAAAATGTTAACAATATAGTAAGTGAAAAAAGTTTACATTAGAAAACAAGACAAATACTGTGCCTGGATACACAAATACTGTATATGTATAAAATCTGGAAGGATATACATCCCACTCCCCCTACCCCCCAGTTTCTCAACAAATACTACTTCAACAAAATACTACTTCAGATTTCATTATATTAGTATAGTTTACCAAGAATATTTAGCTTATTACTTAGTTATATGAGATAAAGGATTTCTTTTATACTTGAAAGTTAAACTTAGGGATGCCTGGGTGGCTCACTCTGTTAAGCATCTGCCTTCGGCTCAGGTCATGATCCCAGGGTCCTGGGATCGAGCCCCGCATCGGGCTCCCCGCTCGGCGGGAAGCCTGCTTCTCCCTCTCCCACTCCCCTGCTTGTGTTCCCTCTCTCGCTGTCTCTCTCTCTCTGTCAAAATAAATAAAATCTTAAAAAAATAAATAAGTAAACCAGCTTTACAAAAAAAAAAAAAGAAAGAAAGTTAAACTTAGGTTAAGTGAGAGAATTTATATTTAAAAGTCTCTCTTTTTGGAGTGCCTGGCTGGCTCAGTTAGTTAAGCATCCAACTCTTGATTTCAGCTCAGGTCATGATCTCAGAGGGGTTGTGAGATTTAGCCCTGTGTTGGGTTCCGTGCTGGCTGTAAAGCCTGGTTAAGATTCTCTGTCTCTCTCCCTCTTTCCCTCTGCCTCTCCCCAACCCTGCACTCCATCCCCTCTTCTCACAAGCGTGCACGTTCTCTCTCTTTAAAAAAAAAAAATAATAATAATAATATAAAAAGTGTCTCCTTTTACCATGAAACATTTAAGTGTTTTCTCTATTTTTAGGTATTTTAGTAGACTTTTGGGTTATAAGGGTCATTCTGAAATATAGCCTGCACTTCTTTTCTTAATTGAAAATAGTGCTAGTGGTTATCAGAGGGGTATTAATTTAGATGAAGTCATATTAGCATAGACAGGTAGATTAATGAAAAAGAATAACGAGCCCCCAAACAAAACCACTTTATCTGGAAACCCCAAGTAGAAGGGATTGGCTTTAAGTTTATAATCTAGGAAATGCTCAGGTACATTGGGATTCATTGTACTGTTTTCTGTTTTTGTATATGTTTGAAACCTTCCAGCATAAAAAAATTTTAAGACATAACTTAAAAAATAGAGATACCTTTCACAAAAGCAGTAAAAATATGAGACATTGTAATAATGTGAACCAAGAAATAGTAGACCTTTATACAAAGCATTGTAAAATTTATTTAGTGACTATTTTCAACATAAATGGAAAGAGATACCATTGACACTAAAAATTATTTTTTAAATGTCAATTCTCCAAGTGGATGTCTAGATTCATTCAGGTCTCATTAGAACCCATTAGGATTTTTTTTTTTTTTAAGAACTTTGATAAGCTGATTATGATGTTTATATGCAAGTATAAGGAACCAAGTATAGCCAAGGTGTTCCTTAAAAAGAAGAAACATGCCACACTTTTTATAAAGCTATAGTAATTAACAGAATGTTAATGAGGAACTAGAAAAACCAATAGAACAAAGAGCTGAGACCCAAGCGTAAAGGAAAATTGATGACTGCAATTCTAGTTCTGTCAAATTATTCAAAAGTCAAGTGATTTTTTTTTTTAAAGATTTTATTTATTTATTTATTTGAGAGAGAGAGAGAGAAGCAGCATGAGAGGGGATAGGGTCAGAGGGAGAAGCAGGCTCCCTGCTGAGCCGGGAGCCCGATGTGGGACTCGATCCCAGGACTCCGGGATCATGACCTGAGCTGAAGGCAGTCGCTTAACCAACTGAGCCACCCAGGTGCCCCCAAAAGTCAAGTGATTTTTTAAAATATTTATTTATTTGAGAGAGAGAGAGCACAAGCAAGGGAGGGGCAGAGCAAGAGGGAGAGAGAATCTCAAGTAGACTCTGTGCTAAGCATGGAGCCTGATGCGGGACTCTATCTCAAGAATTGAGATCATGACCTGAGCAGAAACCAAGAGTCGGACACTTAACCAGGTGCTCCAGTCAAATGGTTTTTTAAAAAATTATTCAGATAGAATTTGTTAACACATATCTGAGACTCAATTTTGGTTATATTAAAGAGTTAAATTTGAAAGGTGAAACTTAAAATCTTTTAAAAGAGTATATTATTGTATGGATGAATTTCTTTAAAAAGACAGAAAAAGCACTTTCCATAAAGATAAGCTGATACATTTTGGTAACTATTCATAAGAAAAATCCAAAAACCCAATCAATAAACATGAGAAGACAAGTCATAGACTGGGGTAAGAAGTGTACCTCACTGTAATCAGTGGGTGATTATTGTTCCTTTATAAAACAAACACCATTTGGCAGTACAACTCTCACAGGATTTGGTTGACTCTTTATTTGATTCAGGTTAGTTTTCACAATAGCCATAGCCATAGTTTTTTGAAACTTGCCTCTTTTTCTTTTCTAGATGTTATTACAGATACCTTGAACTTATGAAGCTTCTACAAGACAATTAGATCCTTAGATTCTTTTCCTTGATCTATCTTGTTCCACTGAAAAATATACTTGGGGCCACTTTCATAGATTTATTCACGGGCTCTCCTCTTTTACCCTGAGGACGAGGACTCCATTGTTAGTGGCGTTTATAACCAGCATTTCTCCATTGTATCTTTTGTACTTATGCATTAGAAATTGTTCTGTCTTTCAATTCTGAAAGTCCTGGAACTTGTGGGTTATCTTTTTTCCTTTTCAGCCCTGCTTGCAGCTAGTTCTTTCCTGAGTTCATCTCTTTTTTGTGTTTTGTTAAGTGCACATAATAGCATCCAGGGCTAGTAGCATACTTTTCCCAGCTTCTTTGTATAAATCCATATGTTCACTAATCACCTTAACTGCTCTCCAAGTGATTGCAGGCAGATGCTGTTTTGCCTCTGTCTTCTATGTGTCATCATTTTTCCAGCCTTCAGTACCAGTTTCGTGCTGCTCGGTTCCAATGCCAGCATTATATATGTTATGTATTTGTTACGGCAGTAGCCTATTCCTGGTATCCATTTCTGTACTGGCTTTTCCTCAATAAGGCTGCTGTAACAGATCCAACATTTTAGTGCCTTACTACAACAGAGATTTATTTCTAACTCACGTGCTAGCTAGAAGTTGTCTGCAGTTCTGAGGCTCCGTTAAATGGGTCTGACTCTGTGTTCCAGGCTAAGGAGCAGCCCTATCTTGGTCTTAGATTGGAGGGAAGTGAAAATGCTAAACTATGCAGTATCTCTTATGTCATCTTCTCAGACATGGTGTGGGTAACTTGCAATAAAGGTTCATTGGCCAAAGCAAGTCTTAAGTGTTCAAATGACAGGGAAGAATTTGTCTCCGAGGGGTTTACTGTAAGTCACCAGACCCAAGGACAGGGATGTATAGTTTCACTTGTAGGGAGAGGATAGAATAATTGGGAACAATAATACCACCTGCACGGGCGCCTGGTGGCTCAGTTGGTTAAGCGACTGCCTTCGGCTCAGGTCATGATCCTGGAGTCCCGGGATCGAGTCCCACGTCGGGCTCCCTGCCCAGCAGGGAGTCTGCTTCTCTCTCTGACCCTCCCCCCTCATGCTCTCTATCTCATTCTCTCTCTCAAATAAATAAATAAAATCTTTAAAAAAAAAAAAAATTAAAAAAAAAAATACCACCTGCACATCCGCTCCTAGATACATTCCCTAAAGCAGCAGTGTTTTTCAGAGTTCTGAGTTCTTATATGAAGATAATAAACATTTGGAAGTTATCAGGGTATAAATGACTGTGAATAAGATCATCCGGGGAGAGCAAAGTGCTAGAAACCTCATGGGACAGGTATCTACAGAGAAGACTAAGAATGAACAGAGATGGGGAGAAGAATAGGAAAGAACATGTCCTGGACTCTTACAGAACCATTTCTGCTCCAAAAATTACAACTTATTTATTATTTTTTTTATTTTTAAGGTTTTATTTATTTATTTGACAGAGAGAGACACAGCGAGAGAGGGAACACAAGCAGGGGGAGTGGGAGAGGGAGAAGCAGGCTTCCCGCAGAGCAGGGAGCCCTATGTGGGTCTCGATCCCAGGACCCTGGGATCATGATCTGAGCCGAAGGCAGATGCTTAACGACTGAGCCACCCAGGCGCCCCCAAAATTACAGCTTTTTAAAAAAGAAAGCCTGAATGCAGATGCTTTGAATCTCTCCAGTTTATACCATCACAAGACTTAATTTCCAAATAGCATCAGAGATTTAAAATTTATACTTGTTTGTTTGTTATTACAGAGATTTGCCACAGTATGGGCAGAAGCAGTGGCAGTCCTATTTTGGAAGAACTTTCGATGTTTACACCAAACTCTGGAAGTTCCAGCAGCAGCATCGGTAAAGGAATTTTATAGTTACAGGAGAATGAAGATCCAGTTTATATTAGTCTCAGTTTTGACCTTTACTACCTCAGTGCTTTTTATCTCTTGGTAATTTTAATATATTTCATCTTCATGACGCAAAGGAAAATAATTTTTTTTTCCTATTAAGTTTTTAAAATGTAATGCTCTCATTTGATCTTTAAAGATAGTATTATACCTGAAATGGTTCAGATTAACTCTAACATAGGTAGGCTGGTGTGTGGTTTCATTCTAAAATAGGTTTTGTTTATTTGGTCAAAACTGTTTGGAGGGGGGTGTTGCTTTTAATTTTCATGAGCATAGCTCAAAGAAGTTTCTTTTCATGTTTCAGCTTACTTTAAGTAGACATTTAATACATGCTTCTTGAATTTAATTGAATGATGATGTTGGAATCTCATGAAAAATTCATGAATTAGAATACATGAATTCAGAATTTCATGCTGAATTGGGTGGTATTTTATCCTATTAAATTTACAGATTTGGTTATTTTTGGAATTCATAGTCTCCTATGTCTATTTTCTTATCTCCTATGTAAAACAGACAAGTCTTGGATAATCGGTATGGCTTGAAGCGGTGGCAAATAGGGGAAATTGCTTCTAAGATTGGGCAGCTGTACTACCATTATTAGTAAGTGAATTGCATATGGAAAAAACAAAGCGTTGTCCTGATTTAAACACAGCATGCAGAAGTATGCATAATAGCCTTCTTGGTAGGAGGGAAAACTAAGGAGTTACAAATGAACCCCAGATCATAGTGATCAAAACAGTATTACGAAACGACCTTCCATAATCCAAGAGCATCATTTGCTTCCAAGGCTTACCTTCCAAACAGTTCATTTGGGTAAAGACTCACGTATAACTTAAATGATTATGACCTTGGGTTTAGATAAATCATAAATACTAAATGAATTTATAGTTCTTAATGACTTCACTTAAATCTTGATACATGTCATAACTTGTATGTTTGAAGGAGTGGTTTTCAGGGGAATTTTTTTTTTTTTTTTTTTTTTTGCCTAGGACACCTCTTTATTGCTGTTAGAAAAAGGAAGTTACAATAATTTCTCTAGATGTGGAAAGAAACACTGTCCCCAAATCCAGGGGGAACCAGAAAAGTTATAGCATCAGACAGAGGAAAGGCAGGGCAGGAAGCCAGAGCCTGCTGAGGACAAAGCTGGGTTTATGACCAGAATATCTTCTTCCAACCTGCTCC
>NC_138382.1:71341741-71362412 GCF_054177405.1 Leptonychotes weddellii | reverse complement strand
GTAGGGGTGGGGTGGAGAGGGGTAGGGGTGTTGCCCTAGCCCAGTGCCTTTTGCTCACCTTCAGGGGAATATTTTAAAACTCATATTTGTAGGATATATCTAAAAGGTTACATGAAGCAGATAAATCTTAGTGTTGAGATGAGATCCTTAGTGATGAGTCAAGGAAAGAAGAGAATTCCTTTTAGGAATCTAAATCTCACAGAGTATCAAGTATAGCATAAATAGCTTGGGCCATATGGAATTTCTTCTTCTTCCTGTCTTTTGGCACTCCATCAACATTCCCCCATTAAAATCACTCTTTCAGGTAAAATATTTTCTTAAGAAGTCCCTTGTAAAACTAGAAATGTTAAACAGAGAACCTGATTCATCAGCATCCTCTGAAGATCAATATGGATTAGTCCATTTCTGAGTCCTATGAGGAAAAAAAAACTGAAGAAATGAGCCAAAGGACAAGTGACTATGTATGGATTTGGGGAAGGCCATGAAAGGTCTGGTGGAAAGATTTAACTGGGTGGAATGCTCTTTGGAGAATCCCTTCAAAGAATAACAATAATATGTACTTTGGATTGCCATCACAAAAGGCTTGGGAGCTTGGGGAGGTGTTTTTTTTTTTTTTTTTTTTTTTTTACCTTGTCATTATTTTTACCCATTGTAAGGGTGTTATAATTATTGCTTTGCTGATTCAAATTTAGGGTAGTCCTTCCCATCCCCTCGTGTAGAGGAGTAGAGGAAGAATGAAACAAGTATTCATCATGACGATTTTGAGACGCTGTCAAATTTAAGGATTTTTTTTTTTTTTCCTCATAGCCTACGCACGTCTGAGACCAGCTATCTGAATGAGGCTTTCTCCTTCTATTCTGCAATCAGACAGAGGTCATATTATTCTCAAGTCAATAAAGAGGACAGGTATGCACCTACTATGTTTTTAGAAAGGAGAGAAAACACTCAGAATTTTTTGTCTGTGTGGAAATTATGCAAAGAAGCACATATTTGTTTCTAACTTTTATTAATTTAAATGGTATTTACTGAGCACCTTACAATGTACTAGGTCTTCTTAAGCTGTATACAGACGTATGTTACCTAAAAGCAATAAATGTTATAGATAGAAGAGATGTCACAGTACCTGGGGGAGTCAGAGCACAAAGGGGGGGTTGATCATTTCTTCTTGAGAGATGAGGGTTCCAGGAAGTTCCAGAGAAAAAAACAATTCCCAAGTGAGGCTTAGCTGATAGCCTTTGTTCTTTTCAGCCTATATAATTTGAATTCATATACATTCAAAAGCCTGTTGACAGCTGTTGGTGGGACTAAAGAAAAGGCCCTAAAGCTGTTTACATTGTCTTGTATAAACTGGGTACCTTACTGTTGTGTAGCTCCACTGTAAGAAAAAGAATCACGTAGAATTCATTCTTTCCCAGTGGCAATCTGTTGAGTGCTTATTATACATTTGGCAGTGTGGTGTAGATGCTTGGGTGGGAGAAGGAAAAAGAAAAGAAGGTGTACAGGTGTTCTCTTTGCCTTTCAGAGAACTTCTTATGGGAGTTACAGACGTATTTCGGGTACAGGCAGACTGATGTTATTAATTCCAGGTGAAGACGGAATTGCTGAAGAAATCAGGGTTCTGCTGGAGAATCTCTGTTACTAGTGTTCCAGGAACTGTTGGAAGAGAAAGCTCAGGCATAGAAGATCTGAATGTTCCCTCTACTGCCAGCAACAGAACTCACAGTTGTTATATAGTGAAAAGATTATATTCTCTTAGGAGTAGACAAGAACATAATGTTGACATATTTTTCTAGAGGACACTTTGTGGTTGGCTATCATAAGCTTTCTGGCTAAACAGCAACATTTTTTGGAAAGCCCCGCTCTTGTAAATCCCCTTCATTCCCTAGCAAATCTTGTTCAGGCTTGTCCAAAGGAGCTTGCCTGATATGAGCAAGGCCTGCAGATGCTGGATTCTCCACTCCCCCCGCCTCCCCGAAGTCAACGCCGTGCTTCATTCTTAGAAGTTCCATCAGTTACCTCTCCTTCGGATTTTCTTACAGTTTGCCTCACCTGTTCTCACTACAGATATATTTCCTCGGAACCCCCCACCCCCGTTTTTGTATTCATATTGTACAATTTGTGTGAATTCTTGGTGAGATAAATTTTATTTCTAAAAATATGCGGAAGGGCTATGTAATTAGTATCTTTTCAGTATGAAAATACATATAAGGAAAGAACCATTTTAAGCAATAATGAAACACCTTGTATAATTCACTCTTCTGCATGTTCTAATTTGGCTCAAAGGGAAATTGGCCTTGGGCCCTTTGGCTTAAAACCCAACAGTTTCCTTTATTAAAATCCTTTTCTATCCTAATAGCAAATACCCCATGTGAATGATTTTCCTGTGCTGCCTCCTAGAGCAAGGCAGATGAACAGAGGTAGGATTATTTGTAACCAGGATGACAAAATCTCTTGCTTCAGGCCACTAAATTAGAATGAAAGGACAATCCAGTGTGCAAAATCTTGACCTTGTTCCCTGTACCTTAGGAAGGATGGTTGTTGGTAGGATGTTTCTTAGTTCATAGAGGGCAGGAAGACAGTCAAGGTAGCAATTGCTAACAGCTACAGAAATGAACAGCTGGTTTAGCATAATGCCCTCTAGTTCCATCCATGTAGTTGCAAATGGCAAGATTTCATTCTTTTTGATGGCTGAGTATTATTCCATTGTATTAATAAAATAAGATGAAAACAGAGAGGGAGGCAAACAGTAAGAGACTCTTAACTCTAGGAAATAAACTGAGGGTTGCTGGAGGGGAGGTGGGTGGGGGGATGGGGTGATGGGCAGTAAGGAGGACACTTGATGTAAGGAGCACTGGGTGTTCCATGCAAACTGATGAATCACTAAATTCTACCCCTGAAATTAATAATACAGTATATGTTAACTAAATTGAATTTAAATAAAAAATAAAATAAAATGAACAGCTGGTTGATTAAAACTAAGTAAGAGAGTATTATGCAATTTCACAGTTGCTTTAAAAGCAAAAATCTCTCCTCAAAGGGGCAAATTCTCCCTGCACTGTCTCAGTACCTAAGGACTGTGTTAAAACCAGAAGGAATGGTACCTTCCAGCGATCACCAGAAGTGACACATACACAACTCTGGACATGTCTCATTCCATGGGCCCATCCTGTTTAGTAGGGGAGACGTTACTGGAGCCACAAACCCTAACTGTTGCAAACGGCTGAGGCCAAACCTGGTCAGAGTTAGATGTGGAGAGGATGAAGTTTCTGAGTACCCGGAGGTTGGGGCCACGTGGCAGTCAGCCACCTGGGAAAACAGTTTCTCAGGCACATGTATAAAGTCAGTATCTTAGAAGTGGCGGGGCTGGACAAAGCTACAGTTCTGGAGTACCAGAAGAACTTAGTCAGGAGAATCATGATGTCAACCTTAGTGGTGACAGTATGGAAGTTTTTGATCATGGGGAACGTGAATCGAACCTTGAGGACCTTGGCATTTCCTAGTAGTGATATTTATAGGGAGGACTTGAAGTGGACCTTTCTAGTGTGGCTCATGGGGTGATATTTTTCTTCTGCAGTTTGGTATATTGTCAGACAGTGGGGCTGTGGGCTGTTGGGTTTTCAGGCCTGACTGGGGTAGCCTCTTGTGTGTACGAGTGGATAGTACGGCCTTATTTCTCTGCCCTTTGCTGCTAAAACTTTAACACAGTGATTTCCACAATAGAATGCATCCACCTACTTCTGTATGTTTATTTAATACAGGGATTGGCCTGGCTGTTTTTGAGCTGTCTGGTAGCTTAGGATCCTATTTATATTTTTAAAGTGTCATGAAAAAAGAAAAGATAGATACACTATAAGCACCACATGTGCTTACAAAGCTAAAACATTTACTTTCTGGCCATTTGCAAAAATTTGCTAATCCCTGGCTCAATATGTGTTTGTGGATTCTGTGTTACATAGTTGTATAATATGATACAGATTCACAGAACCTATTTTATTTTTATCAAAAAATTAAAGGAATTGTCATACTAACATTTCAACTATGAATTGACATCCTCCTCCTACAAATTTTCCTCCTGTTTTGAATTCCACTTCTGATAATGTGGCAGGCTAGATAATCAAAAATACTGTCTCCAAAATACCTAGAGATGCTCAATAAACGATCAACTGTCTTTTTAAGATTTTATTTGTTTATTTGAGAGGGAGAGAGACAGAGATAGTGAGAGCATGAGCAGGGAGGAGAGGGAGAAGCAGGCTCCCCACTGAGCAGGGAGCCCAACGTGGGGCTTGATCCCAGGACCCTGGGATCATGACCTGAACTGAAAGCAGACGCTTAGCGACTGAGCCACCCAGGCGCCCCAACCGTCCTTTTAAATGGACAGTTTAGCTGTCAAGAAAGTAAGGGAGAAATCCTCAGGTCATTAACCGTGTGACCAGTGCTAGGACAACCTTGTAGGAGGGTGGTTCGTTTTGGTGATAGAAAAGAACTACTATGGATTTCTTCAGAAAGAGGAAAATTGGGGGCGCCTGGGTGGCTCAGTCGTTAAGTGTCTGCCTTCGGCTCGGGTCATGATCCCAGGGTCCTGGGATCGAGCCCCGCATCGGGCTCCTCACTCTGTGGGAGGCCTGCTTCTCCCTCTCCCACTCCCCCTGCCTGTGTTCCCTCTCTCGCTGTGTCTCTGTCAAATAAATAAATAAATAAAATCTTTAAAAAAAAAAGAAAGAGGAAAATTGAAATTGAAAAGAAGGGGTTGATATACAAGGTATTGGTAAGAAAAAAGTTATCCCTTTGTTCCCTAAAAAGTCACGGACTTCATAAGACAGTAATCATTGTAATAATGGCTAATTGAGGGTATTGAGATAAAATGGGGCCAAATTCTGGACAACAATAACGTGAAAGAAGAAAGTAAAGAATTAAACCATACCAATAACATCCATTTATTGTTCAGAAGAAGCTTAGAGTAAGTAAAGTTTGCTTATTAAAATATTAAGAAAAATATTTTTAAAGAACATAAAGAAAATGTACAATTTCAAAACAGGTAGAAGGGGAGGAAAGTAAAGAATAAAATTATGATGTATGATCTTTACAATAAAAGGTAGGAAAGGAATACACACTAAAATAAAGTATAATTAGCACAAAAAACTAAAGTAGAAATAAGTCCAAGTACATTGGTAATCATAGTAAGTGAAAGTGATCGAAACTTCCTAATAAAAGTTAGAGATTATCAGTATCCCTTTTAAAGGAAAATCCAATAATATAGTCTTTATAAAAGATCCTCCAAAGATATAAGGTACATAGAAAAAGATAAAATAGATATCAAGGGGAAGAAATGCCACTATATTTAAGGCAGAGAGTATTATTAAGGATAGAGGTTTACTTCATAATGATACAAGAAAGAACTAAAAAAAAAAAAAATAGAAAAATTCTAAACTTGTAGATCCCCAATAATGTAATATTATAATAAATCAAAAAGTGACATATTTTATGGGAGAAATTGATAAATGATCTAATGTGTACAAGAAGATTTTTAATATACCATATTTAATCATTTATATATCAAGAAGACCAAAAAATGAGATTTGAGTAAAATAATTAAAAACTTGTCCTAATGTGCTTAAGACTGCCTGCAACAATAAGCGATGCACATAATTTTCAAGCTTAAATGAAACTTGCGTGAAATTGATTTATACCCGACACAAAACAGGTTTCAGTTATTCTCAAGTGTAGGATGTCTAGCCGTGGTGCAGTGCCATTAAAAATTAAGAATGACAACATAGTTTTCCTATGTTCTTCCTGTATTTTCCTGCCTGTTGTCTTTTACTCTTTATCGTCTTACCTTAAACATCACTCTCACTAGGAAGCCTTCTCTGTGGGCTCAAAGAACATCCCTTAGTTCTCCTGTTCTTATACTTATTCCGCTGTGTTTTAAGTGTTTATCTGTCTTCGCTACATTTTAGTTAGTTTCCTGTCAATGAGATCTGTGAAGAAGGGGCTGTGACTATAGTTGTTTGTTTTAATCATTCTTCTCGCACTTAGCAGGGTGCCTGATACAGCTAAGTTCTCAATGGGTATTTGTTCAATGAATGAATATATGAATGAACATGAAGAATCTGTAAGAAATGTGCTTAAATGTGACTACAGGTCATATGCAGAAATACTTGTAACTGTGCAAAATAGGATCTAAAAGAGTTTAAAAGCTGCCAGAGAGTTGGAAAAATCAAAGAGCGTGTTTTCTTTTTTTAGTCTAATGAGTAACTTCCTATTTATCTGCCGTAGACCTGAGTTGGTCGTTAAGAAGCTACGATACTATGCAAGATTTATTGTAGTTTGTCTTCTGCTCAACAAAATGGATGTTGTGAAGGATTTGGTGAAGGTAAGTGTGCTTTTAAAATTATTAAAATCCGGAGCGCCTGGGTGGCTCAGTTGTTAAGCATCTGCCTTTGGCTCAGGTCATGATCCCGGGGTCCTGGGATCGAGCCCTACGTCAGGCTTCCTGCTCCACGGGAGACCTGCTTCTCCCTCTCCCACTCCCCCTGCTTGTGTTCCCTCTCTCGCTGTGTCTCTCTCTGTCAAATAAATAAATAAAGTCTTTAAAAAATTAAATTTAATTTAAAAAGTAAAATTATTAAAATCCTGGCCCATAATTGTGTATGGATAATTTTGTTTTTCAAAAATAGATTCAGGATAAAAATAATTTTAATATATGTAAATCATTATAGCATTCAAAGTATAGTAACTTTATAGTATATTCAAAGTATAGTAACTTTGGACAAGGGTAATGCTAAAAGGATTTTCCTGCTCTCTCCATATTTCAGATATCACTAGCCAGAGACAATTCTCTTAATTCCTTGCTTTTGTCCCTTAAGCATGTTTTACATTTCACCACCCATCAGTGGATGGTTGGGAAATGCAAACCAAAGTTAAAATATTTGGTTTAAGAGAAAATAATTGAAAGGTTAGGTCAAGAATAAGCATGTAATGTTTTACAAAGGTATTGTGAATGGGTTTTGGTCTTTCCATCCATTTACTGTGCCTGCTTCACTGTCCTTCATTAGCTTCAGTAATTAGGAGTTAGCCGCACTCAGGATTCACTCAATATCTGTAGTTATTGCATACCCCATTCTGGTTGCACTCTGTAGTCAGTCAGTTGTTTCAGTGGCGTGCTTCCTAATTTTTGATACTCAAGGAGAACATGCTAGTTTTTTGTGGGTTTTGTGTATGTGGGTTTTTTTTTTTTAGATTTATTTATGTATTTGTTTGAGAGAGAGAGAGTGCAGGCAGGGGAAGGGGCAGAGGCAGAGGGAGAAGCAGACTCCCTGCTCCCAGAACCGGAAGGTTATGACCTGAGCCGAAGGCAGATGCTTAACCAGCTGAGCCACCCAGGCGCCCCAGAACATGCTAGTTTTGACAAGTCCTCCTCTGTCTTCTTCCATCTCTAGTTACTAATAAGACTCTTCCCAAAACACACTATGATATAAATCCAAAGAAAATCATCTAGACAGTCTTCAGTTTTTTATAAGTGTTAAAAATTTGGGGTTTTACCTTTAAGAGTCTTCTATTAATAAATTAAGTGCTGATGCAGCATTGATTAGGTATGAGTGACTCTGGATCTCTATGAAGATCTTATTGGTGTGGGGTGCCTGGGTGGCTCAGTCATTGGGCGTCTGCCTTCGGCTCGGGTCATGGTCCCGGGGTCCTGGGATCGAGCCCCGCGTTGGGCTCCCTGCTCGGCGGGAGGCCTGCTTCTCCTTCTCCCACTCCCCCTGCTTGTGTTCCCTCTCTCACTGTTTCTCTGTCAAATAAATAAAATAAAAATCTAAAAAAAAAAAAAAAAGATCTTATTGGTGTGTATTATTCTGGAGTCTTTTATTTTAAAGCAAAATAAAGTAGTTTTCTTCTTTGTTTTTGGCTATAATTGGGACTATATATTGATGATAAGCTTCTTAAGTATACCAGTTTCTGTCAAGAATATGGTACAATATAGCAGTCTATTTTTATGTGTTTTTTTCCCATAATCATTTTTCTTTGTGATATTTTAAAATTAGGAATTGTCAGATGAAATTGAAGATTATACTCACCGCTTTAATACAGAAGATCAAGTGGAATGGAACCTGGTGCTTCAAGAAGTAGCAGCTTTCATTGAGGTCAGCTTTTTTTTTTTTTTTTTTTTTTTTTAAGATTTTATTTATTTGCGAGAGAGAGAATGAGAGACAGAGAGCATGAGACGGGGGAGGGTCAGAGGGAGAAGCAGGCTCCCTGCCGAGCAGGGAGAGGTCAGCTTTTGACAAGAAAGATTGTCATAATTATGGATAAGTAAATGCATGTGTGATAAACATTTTTATTGTGTGTATATATCAAGAAGTGGGAATAATTTATTACATTGACATTTTGTCTTGGCCGTCAACTACTGACTGCTTTTTTTCTCCAGGCGGACCCCGTGATGGTATTGAATGATGATAATACCATTGTTATCACATCTAATCGCCTTGCTGAAACAGGAGCCCCATTGCTGGAACAGGGCATGATTGTGGGACAGTTGTCTCTGGCTGATGCACTCATTATTGGTAATTGTAATAACCAGGTAAAGAATTGTGAAGGAATTATACTTAAAATGCACTTTGAAAAATAATTCTTTATTATTATTTTGGAATTACAGATTATTACACAATGACTATTTCCTTGTAAATATCCTAAATCCATTTGTGAGGAAATGGTTAATTCAATTATACTATGTCCATATGGACTGTTTTACAGACATTTACAGGTATAAAAAGAATTTTTAATCGCAGAGGAAGATATACTCATGATATGGTAAGTGAAAATAAACTTGGTTTAGAGCTATATAAACTGAATTATTTCATATATGTTAAAATGTCTGTATACATATATGTACAGGCAAAAAGACTAAGAATAAATTTACCAATATCATGAAAGGTTTATCTCTGGGTAGCAGGCTGATAGGTGATTTCTTTTCTTCTTCTTTTTTAAAGCTTTACTTTATTTAAATTTTTTAAAAGATTTATTTATTTATTTTGAGAGAGAGTATGTGTGAGCAAGCAGGAAGAGGGGAAGAGGAGAGAGAGAATCTCCAGGAGACTCCCCACTGAGTGCAGAGCCCCACACAGGGCTCGATCCCACAACCCCGAAATCACAACCCAAGCTGAAACCAAGAGTCGGACGTTTAACCAACTGAGCCTCCTAGGCACCCCTATTTTCTTCTTTATAACTTTCTAAGTCTGTATATTACTTATACAGTTAGGCAAAAAGGGAGGAAGAATTATTTTTAAGTATATTTATCACAGCAAATATCAAATATTTTTTGTGACAGAATAATTCCATGATGATAAGGATTTAATGTACCGGAAATGTAAATTTACTGGAAATTATGGGATATCAGAAAAGTGTCCAGGGAATACATTTTTCTATATGCATTATTTACACAAGTTTTAATTTTGGATCCTTCCCTCACACCTTTCATTTTTGTTATTGTTAACTTTTTCTAGTACTTCTCCAATTTGGGCTTTTAAAGCTATTAATTTGCAGATTTAATTAAAAACTTGTTTGCTTATGGGCAGAAGACCTTAACAGACATGTCTCCAAGGGAGACATCCAGATGGCCAACAGACACATGAAAAGATGTTCAACATCACTCATCATCAGGGAAATGTACATCAAAACCAAAATGAGATATCCTTTCACATCAGTCAGAATGGCTAAAATCAAAAACACAAGAAACAACAAGTATTGGCAAGGATGTAGAGAAAAAGGAACCCTCTTGCACTGTTGGTGGGAATGCAAACTGGTGCAGCCCCTATGGTAAATAGTGTGGAGGTTCCTCAAAAAGTTAAAAGTATAGAACTACCCTATGATCTAGTAATTGTGCTACTGGATATTTACCTCAAAAATACAAAAATGTGTATTCAAAGGGATACATGCACCCCTCTGTTTATTGTAGCATCATTTCTAGCCAAACTGTGGAAGCAGCCCAAGTGTGCATGGATAGATGAATGGATAAAGAAGAGGGTCTGAGTGTGTGTGTGTCTGTACAATGGAATATTGTTCAGCCATAAAAAGGAATGAAATCTTGCCATTTGCAACAACATGGACAGAGCTAGAGAGTATAATGCTAAGCGAAGTAGGTCAGAGAAGGGATAAATACCATATGATTTCACTTATATGTAGAATTTAAGAAACAAAGCCAATGAGCACAGGGTAAAAAGAGAGAGAAAGAGAGAAACCAAAAAAACAGACTCTGAACTATAGAGAACAAACTGATGGTTACCAGAGGAGAGATGGGTGGGAGGATGGGTGAAATAGGTGATAGGGATTAAAGAGTACACTTACCATGATTTAACAAAAAAATTTTTTTACATAGCACATTGCCTCCCTAAAGTTCTAAAGAAGTATTAATTCAAAACGGAAAAGGATGCAGTCTTAAACATCAAATTAGAGCCAAAATGTACTTAAGAGGTTATGAAATATGGGCCATAGACAGGGCACCTGGGTGGCTCAGTCGTTAAGCATCTGCCTTCAGCTCAGGTCATGACCCCAGGGTCCTGGGATCGAGCCCCGCATCGAGCTCCCTGCTCTGTGGGGAGTCTGCTTCTCCCTCTCCCACTCCCCCTGCTTGTGTTCCCTCTCTCGCTGTCTCTGTCAAATAAATAAATAAAATCTTAAAAAAAAAAAGAAAGAAATATGGGCCATAGCCATATTCTAGCAGGCTGTTTTGCCAAAAGTTAGCATGTTTTGAAGGACCTAATATAGGTCTTTTTGTTTGTTTATTTATTTATTTATTTATTTTTGACAGAGGGACAGAGAGAGTGTACAAGCAGCGGGAGAGGCAGAGAGAGAGGGAGAAGCAGACTCCCTGCTCAGCAGGGAGCCCGACACAGGGCTCGATCCCAGGATCCTGGGATCATGACCCGAGCCGAAGGCAGATGCTTAACCGTCTGAGCCACACAGGCACCCAGGTCTTTTTGTTTAGATGACTACTTTATGATTTTGGAAATACCTGAGGAAGTTGATGGATTGACAAATATAAATAGATGGAGAGATACAGGGTAATGCAAATATAGACAGTGTTAATGGTACAAGATCTAGATGATGAGCATTGGGTATTACTGTACAGTTCTTTTAATTTTCTGTCTTTGGAAATGTTCTACAATAAAACACTGGGGAGTAAAATTACCCAGTGTCATTAAGTACACACGAATGTCAGGGGTAATATTATGGTCAGAGACTTCTTGGTCTGGGTACTGCATTAATCGTCAGGTTTGTTTTCCTTGCAGGTTAAGTTTAGTGAACTAACTGTGGACATGTTCCGGATGTTACAAGCCCTGGAAAGGGAGCCAATGAATTTAGCTTCCCAGATGAATAAACCGGGAATGCAGGTGATCTTCTCTCTACATTTGCAATTTTGGTAACACTGTTGCTGCCTCTGGTCCTCATGGAATGCTGTTATTCAACAAATGCCATGCATGTGAATGAGGAATTCTCTTGATGAGACAGACACAGGAGAGATAAGCACAGTAATAGTAACACAGAGTAAAAAAAGCTATTTGATGAAGAGGATTGTAAAAATAGTCATTGATAATTCATCTGTCACATACAGCGTGTGTGTGTCTTGTTTTCTATGTATAAATACAGGAATCAGCTGATAAACCTACCAGACGAGAAAACCCCCACAAGTATCTGCTGTACAAACCAACCTTCAGTCAACTATACACATTCTTAGCAGCATCTTTTAAGGTATATATGATCCAGTACTTTTTGCTATATGAGGAAAATGTGCCCTAAAGAGAATCTGAGAGTCACTCTTTGACTGTTTGAGTCAAGAATTTAGATAAAATATGAAACTGAAACCTGCATTCAGAATATCTGATCACAGCTATTTTGGAATGGAAATTGCTTATGATGTTATGACGGTTCCTTACCATTAATTAACGAGAATATTGATGAATCATCATTCTTCTCTTTCCAGGTTTTTATGATAAACTACATTAGGCATAACATTGCACAAGCATGTTATATGTTCAGGCAGCTCTGGGAAGCACTGTGGTCGTCTGAAAGAACTATGAGAAGTAGGGAATTCCTCCCAACGTTTATGTAGAGAAAGCCACGGGCAGGAGTTTGTCTTTTAGACTTATAGTCAGGATCCTTACTTCTCCGTTTCAAGGTTTGCAGAGAACATTCTCTAAATGAGGTTTTTGAAGAAGAGAATGAATTCAAAACTTTGGGCAATAGTAATAGATTATAGATTCATAATGACCCTTTGTTGTGTAAACAGTTAAGAGTTGGAATCTGCAAGAGTGATTGATCTCTTAAAGAAGATGGAAATACGTTGAATTAGGTTCTTGTTGTCCCCTCAACTTGAAAATGTCAGGAACATTAAATAAAACTGTTTGTTGCTTTGTATATGTGATTTTCTTTAATTTCAGGAGCTGCCTGCCAATAGTGTGCTTCTGATTTACCTGTCAGCCACTGGCGTTTTCCCCACAGGTCGTTCTGATAGTGAAGGTACAATAAAGGAATGCTCCCTGTCGTGAGCAGGGCTTGAATTCTCTTTATTTTCTACAAGACGATGGCCCGTAGCCCACAGACCATCCCAAGGTTTCCAGAGAGGCTTCCAAATTTGACCCTGGTCTCTATGTTGAACTGGCTATCTTGTAGGATACCCCAGTCTATTTTATTTGTTGAAATATACTTTGCAATCCACAAATCATCAGCAAATTCGTATACTAAATGCATGCCTCACTATCAAGTTTGCCAAGGGCACATATATATTTAAATATATATGGAATAACCAAGCCTAATGTTCTACTTCACATCATTGAGTTTTTCTGGGCCTTTAGGGCAAAGGGGGATCTGGTCAGCGGCTTCATTGTGGCTGAAAGTCTTTGTAGAAATTAGTGCACTTTTGTAACTGTGAAAGTTCAAGTCCTTGTCATGATGTTGTTTTCTGTCCTTTTGGTTTTTATGGATTCAACCTGAAGAATATTGGGATGCTATTTCAGAATCAAAATTAAAACTATCCAGAATATATGAGTCCAGAATATATGAAATTGATCAGAATAGATGAGTAACTTGGATGTAAATTAGGCAATTAAGTCTTTGGACAAAAAAATTTTTTTTCTTAACATCCTTAACATTTCCTCTTCATCTGTTTGTTGAAATTTGCATTCCTTTATACAGTGCATGTCCCTGCCATCTTCCTTGCATGACGTATCCTCTTAAAGTGTTAAAATGAAAACAAAACAAAATAAATCTCAGAGTCTTTTCAATGCAGTGATTCTTAAGGAATAAAATGTAACAATGTTAAAAGTGGCACAATCATAAACTGCTTTAAATTTTTTTGTAATGAAGTTAGTAATTTTATTTATAAATAATTATTTCCATGTTTTGTAACATGTACTGTTGAATCTGG
The DNA here is from genome assembly GCF_054177405.1 of Leptonychotes weddellii. Lineage (NCBI taxonomy): Eukaryota > Metazoa > Chordata > Mammalia > Carnivora > Phocidae > Leptonychotes > Leptonychotes weddellii. The sequence continues at coordinate 71,348,992 of NC_138382.1, read as the reverse complement.
GCCCCTGTTTAACATACTGATCTCTTGCTTTACTTTTTCAAAGTACAGTAGGTACTAACTAAATGGCCCTCTGGGAGAGATGATTCCTAACAACCCACAGCTGCAGTTCCATTTTTTTTTTTTTTAAAGATTTTATTCGGGTGCCTGGGTGGCTCAGTCATTAAGCGTCTGCCTTAGGCTCAGGTCATGATCCCAGGGTCCTGGGATCGAGCTCCGCGTCAGTCTCCCTGCTCAGCAGGAGGCCTGCTTCTCCCTCTCCCTCTGCCCCTGCTTGTGTTCCCTCTCTCGCTGTCTCTCTCTCTGTCAAATAAATAAATAAAATCTTAAAAAAAAAAGGTTTTATTCATTTGTCAGAGAGAGGCAGAGAGAGAGCACAAGCAGGGGGAACGGCAGGCAGAGGGAGAAGCAGGCTCCCTGCTGAGCAAGGAGCCCAACGTGGGACTCGATCCCAGGACCCCGGGATCATGACCTGAGCTGAAGGCAGACACTTAACCAACTGAGCCACACAGGCGTCCCTGCGGTTCCATTTAGATAAGAGTTCAACTAACCAATGTAACCAGTAGGAAAGAATAACTTCAAAACCAGAACTCTAGTGGCTGACATAATAGTGCCACTAACAGATTTTTTTCACACACTGAAATTTGGCATTTCTTTTCTTAAAAATGAAGTTTTTGTCAATGAGAATTTTCAAGTCCCATTCAAAATTTTCCCTAAATTTTATTAGTGGCTCACTTAAAATTATATTTAAGAAATTATTAGGACTTCATTCTGCAACTTTCTTATTACTTAGATAATTTGGTTGACTGTTAGATACAATTTTGCTTGAAACGTAAAGACCATTTTGAACATTCCAGATCTTCATCCCTTTTACTACCCAGAAAAATGGGGTGCAGTAGATTCTTGTTTTGTTTCTCATTATATTCTGTTTGAAGAACTGATGAATAATTAAATGATTTTTTTAAATGTTGAAAACAGGCAACATGCTGAAATCATTTAAATACTGCATTAAACTAGAATGTTAAATTTTAAAACAGTTAAAATGTTTTGTAATTGTCTTCCATTTGTATCAATGAGAGATTCATACGAGACCTTTGTGTTTGAGGGTCAGAGCAATGTTATTCTCCAACTGAAGTCTAGGATTCTTCCCTTTGTTTTTATAGGTCCTTATGATTTTGGAGGGGTACTTACTAATAGTAACCGGGATATTATAAATGGAGATGCCATCCACAAACGAAATCAGTCCCACAAGGAAATGCACTGGTATGTATTCTGGTGTCTCTCCCTATTATAAAAATTATAGTTCTGTCTTAGAAAATACTAAGTGAAATGGGGAGTTTTTTCTAGTACTGGAAATATTCCCTCAGACTACTATTAATAACACTTATTTGGATTCCAGCAATATTTCAGGTTCTGACTGTCCTAGGAAATTAGAATTTTTGGCTATTTGTTTTTAAAATTTCATTGAGTATTATATGTCAAGCCCTATTCAATCATTGGGGATTTGTCAGTGAGCAGAATTACATTCAAGTTGGAGGAGACTGTACATGCATACATAAATAGTATGTCTGGATATGAAAGATGTTAATATCAATACAAGCTTTTTTTTTTTAATTTGAGAGAGAGAGAGAGAACACGAGCGGGGGAGGGGCAAAGGGAGAGGGAGAAGCAGACTCCCGGCTGAGCAGAGAGCCCAACGTGGGTCTCGATCCCAGGACCCTGGGATCATGACCTGAGCTGAAGGCAGATGCTTAAACCGACTGAGCCACCCAGGCACCCCCAATACGAGCTTTTTTTTTTTTTTTTTTAAGATTTTATTTATTTATTTGAGAGAGAGGATGAGAGGAGAGAGAGAGCACATGAGAGGGGGGAGGGTCAGAGGGAGAAGCAGAATCCCTGCTGAGCAGGGAGCCCGATGCGGGACTCGATCCTGGGACTCCAGGATCATGACCTGAGCTGAAGGCAGTCGCTTAACCAACTGAGCCACCCAGGCGCCCACGAGCTTTTTAATATAAGGTTCTTTTGGTTTGATATAGTATAAATGAACTTAGTTGTATGATTTCAAGTAAATTTCATCCATGAAAGTTTGCTCTTTTTCTAAATACAACACATTCACTGCTTGGGCCATTATTGGCTCTAGAATCTCTCTAGCTGAGAGAGAGTCATCTGGTTATAAAGGAGACTGGACTTGTCTGAAACTGCATTTCTAATAGCACATTACAGAAAAATGTTAACTGTTCATATTAAAGAATGAAGAAAGAGGGCAGAGAGGGAGATGTTTCAAATTATGTGTATAATACCAAACAGTACTCCAGGTCATACGTTGGTGCTGTCATTGACCTTGGTCGTAAATGATTTATATTTGGAAAACTTCTATTTGAAACATATTGAGGTTTGATGATGTTGCTCATTGACACATCATTTTATATATATTTACATTTATGTTAATATTTTTATACATACATTGTCCAGTAAACCATGGGAAAGAGAGGATGAACACCAAAATTGTGACCTTGTTAAGCAGTGGTTCTCAAATGTGTGTTACTAGACTTCTGACTTTGGGGACAGTGGGTCTTTGCGGGCCAGTGAATCTATATGTTAACAAGCACACCAGCTGATCCTGATGCAAATGTACAGAGGAAGCGTAATGAATGGTAAAAGGGAACCCCTACTTAGTATCTGCGATATTAAGTTGTAGCTTGACATATTAAAAATCTTTAAAATAGATAAAGATCTTATTTTTTTTTAAAGATTTTATTTATTTATTTGACAGAGAGAGGGAACACAAGCAGAGGGAGTGGGAGAGGGAGAAGCAGGCTTCCCGCGGAGCAGGGAGCCGGATATGGGACTCCATCCCAGGACCCTGGGATCATGACCTGAGCCGAAGGCAGATGCTTAACGACTGAGCCACTCAGGCACCCCTAGATAAAGATTTTTTTTTTTTAAGATTTTATTTATTTATTTGACAGAGAGAGACACAGCGAGAGAGGGAACACAAGCAGGGGGAGTGGGAGAGGGAGAAGCAGGCTTCCCGCTAAGCAGGCAGCCCGATGCGGGGCTCGATCCCAGGATGCTGGGATCATGACCTGAGCCGAAGGCAGACGCTTAACGACTAGCCACCCAGGCGCCCCCCCTAGATAAAGATTTTAAAAGACGCACTGCAGTACAAATCTGGGTTATCACATCACGTTTTCAGAACATTTTCTTAGAAGGAGCTTTTAGATCCTAAACAAGCACCTACATGCTGACTTGGGAGGTTTTCCTATTGTATGTTTAGTCCATCTTTAAATCTGTAGGCTTCTCTTCAGCTTGAATATTCCTGAATAATAATTCTCTCTGAATATTTTTCCAGCTAAAACTGCTTATTTGTCTATCCCAGTCAATATAGACATGGTTTGTCTTTTGCCAAATTAATCTTTGTTTTTTTGCTCAGTGCTATGATGAAAAGATGTGAGCAGACCAAATTGAGGAGTCAGATTTCTGAGACTTGGCCAATACAGTTGCACAGTTAATCATCGTTACTGTTGTTGTTTCCCTAGCCTTCATCCAGGAGACCTCTACCCTTTCACGAGGAAGCCCCTGTTTATTATTGTGGATTCATCCAACAGTGTCGCATACAAGGTGAGTTCTACGAGCGCCATTGTGCGTGTTAGACATGTCATCACCCCGAGGTAAGCAGGCTTAACACCAGCCTTTTTATTTTGCTTTATTTTTAAAAATTTTACGCAGTTTGTATTTAGTGTTTCTTTTCTTTTGAGGTTGTGCATGCTAGTCAGGATCTGGTGCTATGAATAGAGGCCAGAAGAAAACGCATGAATGGACACTCAGTGGAAAATAATAAATTCTCCTGCAGGAAAAAAAATTCAAGATTTCCAAGATCTCTGGTGGGAGGTTTATTTTTGTTATATAACCCAGAATAACTTTCTTTTATAGAGGTAGGAGTATATGGGCAAATTTTATTTTCTAGTTTTCAACCTTTTTCCCTTTTACACACCAAGCTGCTGGAGTTTAAATGGGATTTCTATCCCATTTTACACAGTTACAGTCTGAGTATCAACATAAATGGTTTTAGATACACTTAATTTTTTTTTTAATTTGTGACAGTAAGTAAAAAAAGATGGCCCTGAATGCTGAAATAAGTCACAGGGATTTAAAGTGAAAAGCCTTTGTTTTATATTTTGCTACTGAAGCAATGGTTTTCAATGACTATGTAAAAACCGCCCGTAGTGAAACACTTTAAAGATGGATATTAGAATTCAAACCACAGTAATTTATGGGAAAATGAAAACAATCTTTGTATGAGGTTTGGAATATTTCATTAGTTGACAGTATGTTCAAAAATATGCTAGGAACACAGATCTGCCAATTAAAACTATTTCTGTTGTGGGTGTTCATATAATTAGATGGAGAAGTAAATATTAGTAGATTTATTTCAGGAGAACAACGGAAATAAATGTCTACTAGCCAAGATATGACCCCAAGCGTATGTTTTCCATCTATTTTTTATGTTTAGTTTCACTTTTTAGAGTTAGTGTCTGAATTTCAAGAGCACCCAACCCACTCTAAATTTTTCAGCGTATAACCTGCTACCCATTTTGTCAAGTTTGACATCACAGCTTTTGATTTTTAGGAAAATTAGCTGTACACTTTTGTAAATCATGTGCGTGTTGTTGCTTTTAATCTTTTTGAGGGGGTGGGAAGCTGCTGAAGGAAAGAAAAGCTTTATTTTTATAAAAAAAAAAGCTTTTATTTTTATTTTTATTAACTTATTTAAACCTATAAAACCAGAAGAGGCCAGGCATTTTGTGTCTTCACAGAATCCAAAAGCAGCATTCCTGTGTCTTTGTCAATGAAAAGGAATCATTTGCTTCAGCTTAATGATGTGACAGAATATGTTGATGTACCAGGTCAAGTGTATTACTGGATATAATCTAGCATGTGTTTAGAGTATTTTAGCAGTCTATTAATTTCTCTCAATTTGATTGGATAATATTTGATACCACTTTTTGTAGTCTCAAGAATATCATTCATTGTACATCCCTGCTATTTCCAAAGTGCTGTTTGGATAGAGAATGAGTTGAATGCTGATTTTTAAAAACACCATTGTACATATTTGGAAGTGTATTTACCTAAAAACATATCATGATTTAATTCAAAATTTCAATATTCTGACACCCAGGATAACAGTGCACTAGTAGAAAGGTTCATTTGTTTGCTTTTGTTGGCATATGCAGTATCACTCCTTTCAAAAATTAAATTGTCCAGAACATACTTATCTTCATATGCACCAGGCAAATCAGAGCACGGCACAGACAAATTTGGTCTTTTTAAAAATTAGTACTATTCAGTACCTCTAAATCAAGTATGCAGTTCTCCATGTTAACACATGAAGGTGTCTAATATTTACTTTTCCCCACAAAGCATGTGTGAAAAGTCTTAAATTACCATTTTGCACATTTCTAATGAGAAAGAACTCTGTGACTGATGTATTATTTCTTGAGTACCGACTTTGCTGTATATGTTCCTGAACATGTTTGCTAATGTTTCTTCATATAAGTACCAACATTTCATGTATATTTCTTCATTTAAATATTACTTTTTTATTTTTATGAGAGTAACTCATGCATATAGTTTAAAGCTGTAGTTCTCAACTCTTTCTGTGTATCAGAAACATTTGAGTCCTTCTTAAAACCATCTGTCCTTGGGCCCCAACTCCTATGATTCTGCATCGCTTGATCTGGGGTGGGTGTTGGGTGTCATTGCAATTCCAGTGTGTGTCAGGGTGGGGACCCCTCAGTCAGCGAGTTCCCACACGTGTTACCAAAAATGGCAGTTCCTGTTCTCCTGCCCTGCCCCCATTCGCCTTCTCCCAGAGGCCACCAGTTACATCTTTTGTAGCTGATTATTTGGGCATTTAGCCATCATTTGTCTAAATAACATGCTCATGTTGATATTTCTTGATTCTTCAGTTTTAGGCATTATGTCATACTATCCCAATCTGGAAGAGAAGTTCAGCTCTTTCCTCTTCCTATCCCCAGCTCACAGTTATACTTTTTACCTTGACTTCCATCATAGTTTTGATTCACTGAATATTTAGTGCTTATATTATGATGACTAGAAAACGTGTTTAACATCTAAGCCGTATAGTAAACTTTTTCTTTCCTGTGCAACTTCCTGCTTTTCCTGGAGCAAACAATTATGTAACGTTGTTCCTTGTTTTTGTCTGAATGTCACATTGATTCAGCCCCAATCTGCTCACCAGTCGCCTACATCTTCTTTTAGGTTGTTCAGATGTGTCTGTCTCTTAATTTTCTCTTGGCGCCAAATTACCCCCCTCCCCCAGAGCCTCTGAAGGTGCCCTCTACAGAGCCCTCATCCCAGAATCTCATTTCATTATTATCCTGGGATGTCTTCATCTCTTCTCTGTTTCCCAAATCCCATGTCTTCCTCTTGGACTCTCATTTCATTTGCCCTCATCTTGGCAGCATCTCCACGAGGAACTTCCTAAGAATGGTGAACAGGAGGTAAAATATTTGAGGTCTTGAACTTCTTCAGTTGTTCTTTAATTTACTCTCATGCTTGAATGATGGTTTTGGTAGAGATTAGAAATTATTTCCCTTCAGAATTTGAAAGGGTTTGTTGTATTGCTTTCCAGCTTCCAGTATTTCCTAAGAAGTAAAAAAGCATTCTCATTTTTGATTCTTTTATGTGAACTGTTTTCAGTCTCTGGAAACTCTGGAAACATATAGGATCGTCACTTTGAACCCTATTGTATTTCAACTTCTTAAACAGGGTGCCCTGGTCTGGGTTTGCTTTTTCATGCTGCTTGGCATGTACTTCATGGGTCCTTTCAACATGGAAACTCCATCCAATTTTTTGACTTTCCTCATTTTCTCTGTTCTGTCTTTTGGGACCTTGGGACCTTCTGTCATTTCTATATTGGACCTTTTAGTCTAGTCCTCTGATTTTCTTGCCCTTTATTTTCCATCTCCTGCTCCTTTTGCTCTTTAGAAAATTCCATTGCCTTTGTCTTCTTTTTTTTTTATTTTTTTTAATTTTTTTTAAAAGATTTTATTTATTTATTTGACAGAGAGAGACACAGCGAGAGAGGGAATACAAGCAGGGGGAGTGGGAGAGGGAGAAGCAGGCTTCCCGCTGAGCAGGGAGCCCGATGTGGGGCTCGATCCCAGGACCCTGGGATCATGACCTGAGCCGAAGGCAGACGCTTAATGACTGAGCCACCCAGGCGCCCCT